>NW_026732054.1:32500-295071 GCF_028476545.2 Physella acuta
ACCCATATTGTGGTCCTGCCCAGAGAGTCCCACATTAACAAATTTTACGGGGACGGTGATCCAGCTTTAACCAACAGGTTCAGTGAAGAGGTCAAAGCGGCCTGGGCCTCGAGATACATGTCACCAGAGGAAAGATTAAGACTGCTGATGGGCAGTATAGGAGAGATGGTTAGGGCAGAGGTCAAATGCCACGATAAAACCATCCAATCAGATCCAGATAAGGTGCTGGATCTAATTATGGAGACCTTTGGGGAGAGACGGTCGGGATCGCAACTGCTATCGGGGTTCGTAGGCTTAAAGCAGAGAATGGCGGAGAGTGTGATGGAGTATTCACACCGAATGAACAGGGCCTTTGATTCGGTAAAGGGCAAAACACCTGACATTGATGTGCGCCTACTGAGGGACCATTTCATCGAGGGGCTAGCAACCCCGATCTTAAGGAGAGAGTTGAAAGAAGAGGTCCACAAAGACCCGCAGTTGACCTTCCTTCAGGTCAGGAACTCAGCGATCCGCAGGTCCGAGGATGAGGACCAATCGAACTGTTCGGTAGACAAAGTCTCTGTGCCGGAACAGAAACAATCCCCACCCACAGGGACCGGCACGATGGAAACCATGATGGCTCAACTGTTGGCCCACCTGGATAAGGTTGACCAACGATTGGAGAGGTTGGAAAGCAGGTCAACAGCTGAGAATCAGGAAAAGAACGGGACAAAACAGAGACAGGTTGGACAGCCGCGACCCGCCGGTCCATCGCTCCGGTGGACGGCTGACGGTCGACCAATTTGCTTGTCCTGCTCACAACCGGGACATATGGCACGGTACTGTCCGGTGAAACTATCGCCCTCTGTAAGGCAGGTCAAGGCTACAGAGCGGCGAGGTTATGGCGTAAGAAACAAAAGGAAACAAACAATGAAAGAGTCTCAAACAAGACTCGAAGAGAAATTATCAGATATTGAAAAAATGAACTGTGAAATGAACTTGAATGTTGAAAAGTTTCAAGTGAACAATTTGTTGGCTAAGAAAAATGATGATAAGGAAGAAGTTGGTAGACTTAAGAATGAGATCTCAAGGTTAACCATGAAACGGGATAGGGAAAGTTCATGCAAATTAAAAGCACAGGAGAAATGTTCATCTGTAGAGTGTCTGTTATCTGAAGAAGAAAATAGAAAATTTGTACCTGGTTTTGCAAAAAATGCCGCACCGTTGCATGACTTGGTAAACAAAATGACAAAGAAACACAGTAAGGAGAAAAAGAAAGGCAAAACACAACTGATAGGTGAAGTATGGACTGAGGAATGCCTGAACTCGTTTAAGCTACTGAAAAATGCTTTGACAGAAGCGCCGATATTAGGATACGCAGACTTTGACAAACCATTTCGGCTAGAAATTGACGCCAGCTCTAAAGGTCTGGGAGCTGTGCTATCACAACAACAAGAGCAAGGTTTCAGGGTTATTGCGTATGCCAGTCGAGCTCTGAAGGAATCAGAGAAGAACATGACAAATTACAGCGCCATGAAACTAGAACTTTTGACATTAAAATGGGCTGTGACTGAAAAATTCAGGGACTATCTATTAGGTGCTAAATGTGTGGTATACACTGACAATAACCCCTTGAGTCACCTAAAGACAGCAAAGTTGGGATCCATCGAACAGCGATGGGCAGCAGAATTGGCACTCTTTGACCTAGAGATAAAATATCGCCCGGGGCGGTCCAATGGCGATGCGGACGCTTTATCAAGGAATCCTTACGAGAGACCGGGCGATGAGGAAGAAACGCTGACAGGAATATGTGAGGTCAGAGCGTCAACAGAGATCCCTCACGGGGTGCAAGTGAGGCAGAACGGACAGACCGGGGTGGAGCACATTTCCACAGAGCCCGGACATATGGACATTAGTGATTTTAATTGCCTTAATAATAAAGAGATACGAGATGCCCAGAGAACGGATAGCGGGTTACAGCCGCTATTGAAATACGTCCAGGAACAAAAATTCCCAAGAAGAAGGGAAAGAGAACAGTTTGGTCGGGAAACAAAGAAACTACTGAGTCAGTGGGACCGTCTCAGTATAAAGGATGGTGTTCTCATGCGGAGAATTCATGACCAAATAGACGGGACAATACACCAGGTGGTGGTGCCTGGACAGTTACGAGAAGAAGTGCTAAGGTTGGCACATGACAGGGCAGGACACCAGGGTCAGGACAGGACGCACAAAATATTACGACGGCGGTGTTACTGGCCCAATATGGAGATGGAGGTCAAACGCCATTGTGAGGCTTGTGTTAGGTGTCAGCATGCGAAAATGCCAGTTGTCAAAATGAGACAGCCATCAGGACACTTACTGGCGACAAAACCACTAGAGATTGTGGCTATGGACTTTACGTCGTTGGAGCAATCATCGGATGGGACGGAACATGTGTTGGTAATGACTGATGTATTCACCAAATGGACTGTGGCGGTGCCCACACGAGATCAGACTGCCAAAACAGTGGCAAAGGTCTTAATAGAACATTGGTTCATCAAATATGGCATACCAAGACAATTACACTCTGACCAAGGAAGGGCCTTCGAGTCAGAAGTAATTAACCAACTGTGCAGCCACTACGGGATCAACAAATCTAGAACAACCACATTTAATCCGAAAGGAAACGGACAGTGCGAGCGGTTCAACCGCAGCATGCATGATTTGCTGCGTACTCTAGAACCTGAACAGAAAAAACGTTGGCCTGATTTTCTCCCAGAGTTGGTATATCTATACAACTGCACCCCCCATGCCACAACCGGCTTTTCGCCACACATGTTACTGTTCGGACGGGAGGCTCGACTCCCTCTTGACTTGTTCCTAGGGAAAAAGGAAAGTATGACTGGCTCATACACCGCACTAGAATATGTGAATGAACATATGAGACGAATTAGAGAAATGTACAGGGTAGTACAGGAAAGATTAGAACATGAAGCACGGCGAAGGGAACCGCCGGTACAGACAAAGGACCCGCCACTCAAACTGAACGACAGGGTATTACTGCGTAGCCACCCGTTAGGCAGAAACAAAATCCACGACCTCTGGGGACAGGAGATATGGCAAGTCGTGGAGATGCCTAAAGTAGCTGGTGGCCCCTTTAAGATAAGACCCATCGATCACACCAAACCGGATCGGTGGGCGAATATTGCTCAATTAAAGAAATATTGTCATAGTCAAGAAGAGCAGTTACACACAAGGAAACCTAAGACAATTAGGGAACCGGAAACTATAACGGAAATTCACATACCCATCCCGGAACCATGTCACCATCAACAGCGCAACAGCGATACACAAGGGGAGGATAACGGCAACAAAGAGGATCCCGTTCCTCCCAGAAGCAGAGAGACAGTAGACCAGCAGATAAGTGGTCCGCGAAGAAGTTTGAGAAACAGAAAGAATACGAAATTTTTCGTCAGCAACCATCAATTCTTTCATGGTCGCGCTGGTATGAGAACAGACTGTTCAAAAAGCTATAAAAGTGAACTGGTGAAAGCACCAAACGAAAAAAGGTGGATGTGAATTCTAGAACTGTTTTGTGTCTGAGGAAGATGATGTAGACACATTTGATATGTGAAATAGGGATAACTGTCAATCTTATACGAATGTGACGACATTGACAGTGAGTGGAACAATAAATTTTTTTTACGGTGGTGCGATTGACTTTGAAGGACTGCACCTGCCAAGCGTTGTTTGTGGTTGATAACACACAAAAAAAGGCAGGGGTGGATGTAACTAGGGGAAGTTACCAGAGACATAAGAACGCAGTACAGCGCTGTCAACTTTGACATGACTGATGTAATAACGCAGGTGTTGGCTGATAACGATCAGAAAGCCAAGGCGTAGTATTTTGGGAAGCGATACGATAAGAACGCAATACGGTCTGTCAACTTTGATGTGACAGGATGCAGATGGCTTATTAATCGGACTGTACGACAGAAGCGGCGTAATTAACATTCTGATGCAACGATTAGAATCGATTACGATTACGATTACGATTACGAATCCGATTACGAATACGAATACGAAGGGATATATAGGAAGGCGACGGCTGAGATAGACAGAGAGAGATGATCAGTCGGATCAGGGAGAGAGATGATCAGTCGGATCAGGGAGACAGATGATGAGTAGGGGATCAGTCAGTCAGTCAGTAAGAGGAGTATCAAGTTGGTTATTGAACGGGTTAGCCGTATTGTGTTAATAAGGACGATAGACATGTGCATTCAGTTATGTGAAGACTAGTGAGGACTGTTGGGGGTCAGTTGATTCAGACTATTATTGTGAAGCATTTCTTTTGATTCATTATATTATTGTGAAGCATTTCTTTGATTCATGTAATAAAAGGATCAATAGTGAACCTGCATCTTCGAGTATCTATACTGTGGTCGATGTTGTGTAGAATGAGTGGTTAGACTCGGTAACATTTGGCGTTGTCGAGCAGAAGATTCAATTAGACTCGTTAACATTTGGCACTACAGGCAAATAGACTCGTTACATATATAAATTCTACACTGTTAACAATCGTTGATATATTGTATTTTTACATATATGCGGCATTAAATTCTTTGGTGCACCACATACACATAATCATATACTCCACCTACATCCAACATATCACCAATTTTCCACCAACTTATCACCAATTCTCCACAAACATATCACCAATACTCCACCAACATCCAACATATCACCAATACTCCACCAGCCTATCACTAATACTCCACCAACATATCACCAATTCTCCACCAACATATCACCAATTCTCCACCAACATATCACCAATACTCCACCAACATCCAACATATCACCAATACTCCACCAACCTATCACTAATACTCCACCAACATATCACCAATTCTCCACTTACATATCACTAATACTCCACCTACCACCTACATATCACCAATACCCCACCTACATATCCCCAATACTCCATCTACATCCATCGCGTCTCACCAACATATCATCTACTTTCAGAAGCTGAATCCAACAACATATTTCATAACGACAGCCTCAACAGTCAGATCCAGTTGTTGATGGACGAAGCGACGGACCGTCTTATTGTAGGGGGAACGTGAGTACTATTTTCTGTATCGTGTAATACACACTCTTTCATTCCACTAGTGAGTTTTCTAAAACATAAATCTTGCTGACCATCGACTTAATACTATTGGTCACTGTGATTAAGCCTCTATGTCAAAATAGATAAGTCGACAAACTGACTACTCGCAACAGAATAGAATAAAATAAATTAACTACCATAGCCAAAAAAACGTAGCACACACTCCCAGAACCAGTTACCACACTAACTACCACTAACTACCACATACTACCACAAAGACGGAGATCAGAAATTATTTACAAAATGTATAAAATATTAAACTGGTTGAAAAATATGCTTTCTTGCAACAACCATTTGGAAGCAATTTGGAGCCAGCTTTTCAAGCCTATTTCTGTTGTTGTTTTTTTTTTATTTTAATACAGAAGAAAGTTTAGGAAAGATCACACACGTTTTTTTTTAATTTTCATTTTCAATTACAAAACAATATTTAAAACTAAAATATGTACAGAAGGATTAAAGTATGTAATGTATACATTTCTAAACTCACCACAGAGATATGTTGTTTGTTTTGGATATGAAAACTATGAAGACTACCCAGACAGTAGAATGGATATCTAGAGATGAAGTCTTGTGTGAGGCCCGGAATATACCTAAGGTATGTCAGTTTTAGATTAGAGGTTTAGATTAGAGGTATGTCTGTTTTAGATTAGAGGTATGTATGTGTTAGAGGTATGTCTGTGTTAGACTATAGACATGTCTGTGTAAGACTAGAGGTATTTCTGTGTTAAGGTATGTCTGTATTAGACAAGAGGTATGTCTGTGTTAAGGTATGTCTGTATTAGACTAGAGGTATGTCTGTGTTTGTTTGGGCCAAAGGTACGCGTATGTTCTGCTTGGGCGTATGTTCTAAATGTTCTAATTTTTCCCTTTATCAAAACCCTACCAGGATAAGTGCCGGAACTACATTCGTGTATTGATACCTTATGAAGGCGATAAAATCTTCGTCTGTGGAACACACAGCTACTCCCCACAGTGCACTCTCAGAGACGTAAGTTTTTTTTTTCTTTCTTTGCAATTGTTTTGTTTTAGTTGTCACGTACGTTAAGACCCGATGACAATGCAATGTTACATAATTAAGGATTGCTATATAAAGTACTAATTTTCCGCGCTATTATACGCACGTTGTTTGCGTTCATTGTGGCGCGCAATTTGTTTTAACTAGTGCGATTTCATTTCGGTTTTTTTTTTTAAATTAAGTATTCGAAAAGATTTAATAAAGGGTTGTTTTATCAGTTTGTATTTGTGTTTTTGTTGTGGTTGCTAGTGGTCAGGGTTAAGTTTACGATAAAAGTTTAGCATTATGCGTCCATATTTGTATATAGACATGTAATTGGAAAAGTTGATCATAAACCCGTGCAATGCCGGTATATGCTACTTAAACACACAAATCGCGGTTCTTTACAGGTTTTTCACAGAGGCCAGTGCAGGGCCTGGCCGAGACGGCTAGTAATTTATAAAACTGTATTTAGGCTGTTGCTCGTAATTTTTAAACTCCACTAATTTCAAGTAAAATTATATCACAAAAAAAAAAAGGATTTTTTTCCCTACACATTGATACCAATTTTGTGTCTCTAGCTTAATTAGGAGCTAAGATATGGCCTTTTAAAAATTTGTGGGCGTGGCTAAAACAGCTTAGTGTATTATCCATTCCTTTTAAATATTCTGTTTGATTCATTTTTATCAAATTATCCACTTTTGATTAATTTCTAGGCCCAGGATCTGAACCTCATACTTCGTAATATAACCGGCGTGACTTACTGCCCCTTCAGTCCGGATATCAACTCCATTGTTGTCATGACGAGCAATATGGACGCATACAGCGCCTCAGTGGCGGATCCACAGGAGCGTAACCCGATCATAGTCAAGAAGGGTCACGACGGTCACATTCTGATTACACCAAAGTCGAATTCTTACTGGCTGAATGGTGAGTTATAGCTTGGTCACTGCTCAGTTCTTACTGATGGGTCACTGGTCAGTTTTTACTGATGGGTCACTGGTCAGTTTTTACTGATGGGTCACTGGTCAGTTTTAGATGAGTGACTGGTCAGTTTTTATTAAAGGCTTACTGGTCAATTATTATAGATGAGTCACTAGTTAAGTTATATATCAAATTTGAGGTTCTGTATCAACTTTTTTGCAATTTCCGGTAACCGGAAGTTGTACTTATTCTACTTTTGGGCTATTAAAAGCCTATAACTTGAGTACTATTTCACATAGATAAACGAAATTTCACATATAAGTATAAGATCTAATTATCTGCCTTCTGTCGAATTTTGAGTAATATCCGTTGAATGGAATTAGTACTTTGCGCTATTTCCGATTTCTCAAAAACGCATATGAATTTATAAAGTACTGATATTCCGCACTGTTAAATACATATTGTTTGCCATTCACTTGGTGCGCAATTCTTTTTTCTACGAGATTCTATTCTATTTTTTAAAAATGATTAAAAATCATATCTATATCACGAGTTGCCATCCCTGTAGTGTTATATAAGAATCTTCGAGAAAGTTTAGTGAAGATCACTCCCGCTTTATTAAAACTAAATTTCCTTTTTCCAACTTACCATTTTGATTTACATAACACGAAAAGAACAAAATAAAAATAAATGTATTATGCTTTACAAAAGTTCCAATTGTGTTTGAAAAAAAAGTATATAAATTACGTCTGTTTGTACCAAATACATGTGGGAAAAAAAGATAATAAAAAAAGTAAATAAATTGTTTTGATGTTTGTGTTTGCGGTTTTTTTTTGTGTTTGCTTTCTATATGTGTTTTTGTTTGTGTTAATGTTTACGTTTGTGTTTGCGTTACGTTTTTGTTTACATTTGTGTTTATATTTTTGTTTGCGTTTTTGTTTGTGTTTGCGTATGTTTTTGCTTTTCTGTTTGCAGTTGTGATTGTGTTTGTTTTTGTGTTTGAGCGTGTGTTAATGTTTACGTTTTAGTTTTAGTTTGCGTTTATGTTTGCGTTACGTCTACGTTTGTGTTTTTGCTTGTGTTTGTGCTTGCTTTTGTGTTTGCGTTTCGGTTTATGTTTGCGTTTGTGCTTTATTTTTGTTGTGGTTGGTTTCGTTTAGGGTTAAGTTTACAGTTATAGCTAGGTTTAGGTTTATGCGTCCATATTTACATATAGACGTTTAATTAGAAAAGTAATATACTTCCTAAACCCTGGCAATGCCGGGTATATGCTGAATAAAAACATACAAGACACGGTTCTGTACAGATATGTTTTTCAAAAAGGCCAGTGCAGGGCCTGGTCTTGACGGCTAGAATGTATATATATATATATATATATATATATATATATATATATATATATATATATATATATATATATATATATATAATCAACAATAGTTATAACTGACTAAATATATTGATCATTAATCATACAGTCTTTTAAGTAGTTCTGAATGCCAAACTTTTTTTTTTGCTTTGATTGATTCTAACATAATTTTCAACATACTATATTACCTATTTTACTGATAAATTGTTTTGTTTCTACTTTAGCTCCAAGTTTTGTATCTGCTTATGAGATCAATGAATTTGTGTACTTCTTCTTCCGAGAGGCAGCTGTAGAGAACATAAACTGTGGAAAGGTAAAGCGAATATTGTCGACTTGGGGGTGCGGTTTGGATGGGATTTGGGTAAAAGAGGGGGGGGGGGATGCCCCACAGGTGTTCAACAATGGACTCCCACCCTGATTGGGATTAAACAATTTTTTTAAAGGCAAGATTGGTAGGCCTAATGAAAACAATCAACCAAAGAAAGACATTTTGTAGTTCAATGGGTTAGCATCATACCACACATGCACTGCAATATTTAGTCATCATCATTACGGGGACATGAGTTAAAGGACAGAAGTTTTCGGGGGGACGTTCTGCCCGGGATTCAAAGGGATGACTCGAAATATCATCCAAACTGTTATTCAGAATGGTACTGGGGAAATAAACGAATGCCATTTTTTCTTCTTTTCCTGGGATGGAATTCGAATTTTTCATGAGCCATGTGATTGTGAGAGACTGAATTGTTTTTAAAATACGTATTTAAAATCTAGTGTCGAATATTGATGAAGGAAAAAAAACATTGACTACAATATTAGTTAAACCATGTAAGCGTCTAACTAGTTTAAGAATTTTTAATTTTTACTGAAGCTGAATTTTCAGTTGATGTAGGGGACATTACTAGCTAGTCAGAAACCGAAACTTGTTTACAAAGTTAATTCCCTTTAAACAGAATTTGTTTCTCTCTTTAGGTGGTTTTTTCAAGAGTTGCAAGAGTGTGTAAGGTCAGTTGATTTTATAAAAAACATTGTCATTATATTTGAAACAAATAGGCCTAGATTATATTACAACTATACTAGTATTAAAGACATAAAGCCATATTAACGAGTCACCTTTCTTTCACATTAATAGCCGTGGACGATTTTATCTACCTAAAACGATAAATTACAAAACATTTAGTGACATTGTCATTATTCAATTTTAAAATCAGGCCAAGTTTGCAATTTCAGTGATGATTTATCTTACAAAAAATGTTTCATGTAGCCTAAAGTAAATTATAATTTAATTTAATTAATGCCTGCATGAAACATATATAATTTATATGTACATTACCTGCTGAAAGTTGTTTTATTTTTAACCATTTTCTTCCCCAATATCTCTTGATGTTTCTAGAATGACAAAGGAATTGGCACATGGACTACATTTTTAAAAACAAGACTCAATTGCTCTTTGCCAGGGGAATACCCCTTTTACTTTGATGAGCTTCAGTCAACGTATTACTCAGAAGACAAGAAGTTGGTGTATGGTGTGTTTACAACACCCAAGTATGTGTCCATTATGCTAATGCATGTTTTTTCTTAGGTCTTAATTAGACAAATCCGACTTCTTTAATGAACTGGACTACAGATATGCAGACATACATTTCTTAATTTGGCTCCAAGTTTTGATCACCAAAATTGTTTAGAATTTAACAAATCACAGTAGTTAGAGATTTAATTTTACTTTTTTTTACCCATTTCTGGTTCTTTATTATTAATTAAGCATGCATTATTCCAAATACATATTTCATATAGTTTTAAACTGTGTTAATTTAATTCTAGTTTAAGTCCATTGCTTAGGTTAAATAAAAACTATTATTATTTTAACACCTGTAAAAAATTATTTATTGTTTAAAGGAATTTGTTGGTTAGATTTTTATCTAAAAGCTTGTTTTAAAGAATTTGATGAACAGTATTTGTTGCATAGAATAATGTCTAAAAACATTGTGCATTAAAAACTTCACCCCATCTGTTTCAGGAATGGCATGGCGGGTTCAGCTGTTTGTGTATATAGTTTGACAAGCTTTCAAAATGCTTTTGAAAGCCCATTTAAGTTTCAAGAACACTACAATAGTTTATGGCTAGCCAAGCCTAACAACAACAGTAGACAGGTTAGTTTTAGAAAGGTTACTCTATTCATCACGATTAACATTTTCACGAACTCTTACCTTTTTTAACCTTTATTTAAATAACTTCATCAAAAATTAAGATGTAGATGCCGATTTGAATATGTTACAGGCCCATTCTATAACTAAAGCATGTATAAGAAACTGCTTATATTACAAAAACATCAGGAATGGTGTGGTCTAGTCAGTAAAGCTCATGGTTGCTAAACCAAAAATTCTTGAGTTCGAACCCTCTGGCAGATGAGGCTCGACAGCTGGGGACAGCAACTCTTCTATGATAGATATCTCCAAAATCAAAAGAAAAGCAGGCTGAAATCTGAGTCAAGTCCTATATTGCGCATACCAAGTTGACACGTATACTTCTAACACTAAAATTAAGAACACAGAAAAAGGAGAATAAAAATATCAAAATTGTTTTGGTTTTAAGAAACTTAATTTTTTTTAAATTACCCTTTTCCGTACTTCCAATATTTAGAAATGAATTAACTATATTGAGATAGAGTCTGGGTAATTTAAGTCAGTTTTTTCTATTTTATAGACTAAACAATTATTTTTTTTTACAATTTTGATTTACCTAAGTGCTGTTAATCTTCACTGAAAGAGATTTAAAAAGTTATTCTATTTTCCACTAAAACATTGCAAAATTATCATTTTTAATATATTTCCAATACATTTTCAGTGTGAAAAAACTAAAAGATCTCCAAATGATAGAAGACCACCAAACAAGGGACCTGAAAATCATGTGTTGATGGATCAGGCAGCCATGCCAAAAAATAATCAACCACTTATTATGAAAAGAAATGAAAGGTAAGTACTCTTTTGAAGTTTGTATTCATTGTCAGATTTAGTCAACTTTATTTATGTTTAGCATTATTGGAGTTTATATAAATCGTCAGATTTAGTTATAAAGTCAGCTTGAATTATCTTTAGCATTTTGCAAAATTTACTCTAATAAAATTTTATTTTTCTATCCGGACATATATTGGGTAGGTAATCTACAAACTAAAATGTGAATTTTCCAGGTGGACCCAAATAGCAGTAGACCACCTGTTATCTCAAGGAGAACATTTTGACATCATATTTCTGGCCACTGAGGAAGGCAAAGTTCTTAAGATGATGAAAAATCCAAGGGCAGAAGAAGCCTGCCTTATTGAAGAACTCCACGTCGTGCCCAACAAAAGTGATGTAATACAGAACATGAAACTTTCCAAAGCTCACGTATGTTCAACATTTTTAAAATTACTTTATTATGACTAGCATAGTGAAGCTGTTTTTGGATCTTAAATGATGTATGACTAGCCTAGTGGAATTGTCGTTAGTTATTTGTAAAGTTGTACTCCCTACTATTTCCAGAACTCTCTTTTCATTGCGATTAGAGAAAACATCATCAAAATCCCCCTGCAGCGCTGTGAAAGGCTTAGTACAAAGCAGTAAGTTGACCAGAGACTTATCATAGCTTCACTTATTATATCTATTCCCTTTTTAATTTTTTTTTTTTCAACAGTTTTTCTTTTTAATTTAGAATAAAGCAATTTTATTTACAATATAAAAAACAAATACTTAAATAAATACTAAAAACTTAAAAATCAATTTTTCTACTGCTAGGATCTGTATAACTACCAAAATCCTTATTTTAAATATTTTGATGTAACAATTTTTCTACTGCTAGGATCTGTATAACGGCCCAAGACCCCTACTGTGGCTGGCATAATAAAGATAAGAAGTGCATCCCGCAACCAGTTAACCCGGAAGATTATATCCATTGGGAACAGAAAATTGAAGGATGCCCTGATATAAAGTCACGAAGTAAGTAAAACTTGTTTGAGATTTCCTGGCATCTTCCCTTGACTTGACGGCTTTCAAAGCCTCTGAGGAACAAAGGGTTGCAGCTACATCTCTCCGCCCTACTCTGTTTAGGGCAGCTCTCTTGATTACATATTAGGCCAGCAGCTCTCTTAAGTACACATTAGCATAGCAACCCTTGCATCTACAGTGCACAAGGAGTATTCTATATGTTATGATTTTCTAGTCCTATATGACTATAACTTATCATGATATTTTAGTCCTATATGACTATAACTTATGATATTCTAGTCCTATATGACTATAACTTATAACAATAATCTTCCACATCCTCAATAGTCTTTAAGTTCCCTAGCATTTGATTAAAGTTTTTTATCTCTTGTCCATCAGTCCATGGAGGTTGGTCTGACTGGTCGGAGTGGACCACCTGCCCATATAATGGCGACGACAAACACACAGAGTCGTGTCTCTGTCGGTCAAGAACTTGTGATAAGCCTGTACCTATCAATGGGGGCAAGTACTGCCATGGACACCATATTGAGATCAAGGACTGCAAAGGTAAGCATCAGCATTTGTTAGTATTTATTGCTACAAATACTAGACAAGAAAGTATACTAATTACCTGGGTAATTTTATTTCATGGGGCATTCATAACCCGCGGCATTCATAATCTGGTTAATTTATAACCTGGGACATTCATAATCTGGTTTGGTTGATAAATTCGAAAAAGTCTCGAGTTCAAGCCGTCTGGCAGATAGACTCGATCACTTCCAACACTAAAAATGAAGAAGAAGAAGATAATCTGGTTCATTTATTATCTGGGGCATTCATTACCTGGGGCATACATAATTTGTGTCATTCATAACTTGTATTTTTCATCATAACGGCAACTATAACTTGCACCATTTGAAATATGATATCCCACTGTCTGAAGAAAACAAAAGTAGCTATGATACTTTAAATGTTTGATTAACTACTTTAATTTTCTTTTCCCAGTGAATGGGGCCTGGACAGATTGGTCACCGTGGTCACCCTGTTCTAGGACTTGTGGCTGGGGTGAAAAAACCAGAACACGAATATGTGGAGAACCCGCACCCCAGTTTGGTGGAAAGCCTTGTGTTGGTAAAGATATAGATAAGCAGTCATGTGACAGTGCGCCATGTCCAGGTGAGTTTACTCATTACACATTTGTGGGCTATAAGGTAACTTTAGGATTATCATCTAACCTGATATACTTCTGCAGACTATCATACAACCTAACACAAGTTCAAAAGATATTCATGTAATTTTATGTGGCAGCTTAAAATAAAATTATTTTGCCCTGAATATATTTTGTTATACTTTTTTCTTGTTAAACAATTGTAAATTTTTTTTAAACCGTAGTTTATGTAAAATTTATTTTTTCCGTTCATTTAATAGATTTTTAGATAACCCGTACCCCTACCAAAAATTGTGTAAAGAATTTTTTTTTAAAGCTATGAAAGTGAATAGAGTGTATTCTAGATCTAATTAAAATTCTAATTTCTATTTCGAAGCAATCCCTATTGATGGTGAGTGGTCGGAATGGGCAGGATGGAGCACCTGTACTGTCAACTGTAACAAGGGCTTCCAGGTCAGGAAGAGGCGCTGTGACAAGCCCAAGCCCAACAACGGAGGGCGCCTCTGTGAAGGCAACAACGAGCAGTACAGGACGTGTAACACACACGTCTGCACAAGTGAGTGGCACTTGTTTTACTTTACACCAGTACAGGACGTGTAACACACACGTCTGCACAAGTGAGTGGCACTTGTTTTACTTTACACCAGTACAGGACGTGTAACACACACGTCTGCACAAGTGAGTGGCACTTGTTTTACTTTACACCAGTACAGGACGTGTAACACACACGTCTGCACAAGTGAGTGGCACTTGTTTTACTTTACACCAGTACAGGACGTGTAACACACACGTCTGCACAAGTGAGTGCCACTTGTTTTACTTTACACCAGTACAGGACGTGTAACACGCACGTCTGCACAAGTGAGTGCCACTTGTTCTACTGTACACACCTCATGAGGAAATTAAAGAATGAATGATAACTGACAGGAAACCTCAGGACTAATTTTTGGGGTTTTATTTAAACTTTAGAACACCGAAGAGTGTAGTTTAAAATGATATACATAGATAAAATCTCCAGCAACAACATTTTGATTGGCTGCTGAGAGTTTTTGTGTTTCAACATTATATTTTTCTAATTAAAATATTATTTTTAATTAGAGTAAATAATGTACATCTTGAATTAGCTGAAATTTTTTTTTTGCAATTTTATTGAAGTAAAACTCATGAATTCAGGTTATAAATATTGGGAAAGACAAAATATTCCCTGAGTAGAATGAATAAATGAAAATGGTCTCATTGCAGAAATTAGTTTAACTTAAATTAAAACTCTTAATTAAACCCGTTTTGAATTCCAAAGCATCTATAAAATGATTTTGCATAAGTAACACTTTTTGTGGCATTTATAGTATAATCGAGGCTTATCAGAATTCAAAAATAGTTAAAACCACAATCCATTTAGTCATTTATATATAAATATTCATGTATCTACAGAAAAGACAAGTATAGCATTTTATTTATCTATATAATATTTCCCTTATAGTTGAAGCCACTTAAATCATTTATCTATAGTTATTTCCCTTATCTCAACAGAAAAGAAAAATTTTGCATTTTATTTATCTGTAAATATTTTGCTTATAATTGAAGCCACTTAAACCATTTATCTATAGTTATATGCCCTTACCTCTACAAGACAAGTATAGCATTTTATTTATCTGTAAATATTTCCCTTATAGTTGAAACCACTTAAATCATTTATCTAAAGTTATTTCCCTTACCTCTACAGAAAAGACAAATATAGGATACTGGTCTGACTGGTTCAACACAAACAGGACAAAAACTGGTCACTTCCAGCAGCGGTTCCGCTTCAAGTGCACGGCTCCAGTTGACAACGCTGATGATATCAAGATAACATTCGCAGAAAGCCAGGCGCAGTTCTGTCCCAAGAAAACCAATACCTGCAGCAGCTTAGACGACAAAACATCGCCAACATCTTTATCAGCGAGATCTGACCTCGATGAATCTCTGCGTAGAGTTTGTAACCGAAAGACTAAATCGTTCAAAGGATTCTGTAACTGTCGAACTTTGGGTGTGTTTTTAGTGTGTAAAAAATGTGACAATATATGACTAGCAGAAAGCTACTGGGATGTACTGCTTGACTATTTGGTGGCCCTACCTGAATACTTTTGGGAGCCACAAAACAATGAAGTTAACCAAGTTATAATCCAAGATAAGAAGAAAGGTAGGAAAAGATTATCTCGGAAATATAACAAGACAAGATCATCACCTTGAGATGGGTTAACTTATTTTGTTTTTGCATTATAAATGAGATCCACAACCACACAATTTTGAAAACAAGTAAGATCAGAACTCTCTACCCCAAAGAATTAAAAAATTAAAGTATTAATACATTTTTGATATTTATTTAGAATATTTGATTTTTTTAGTTAAACGTTCTTTTCAAGCATTTCATGTTTTCCTGTCAATTATAATCTTTCATAATAAACAACTTTTTTGGTAGGGGTCATTTCTTTATTCTAAGGGGTTTTTTTTTACTTTATTTTTAACAATTTAGTTATATTTATTTTAATAGCAAATGCCAATTTCACTCCTGCAATTGGTAATAATACCTGTAAGCCATAAGTTAATCTTAATTAGAAATTTACTGTTACTTTATAAAGATTCAAAATTTTAAAATTGAATATTTTTTGCCTAATTGATTAGAATTAAAATTTGTATTATTGCTAGCATCAGATTTTGTTTTGTTTTTAGGGGTCATTCATTTATGTCCTAAAAAAACTGGATATTTAGACACACTCCTCCTTTCCCCAGCTGTGGATATCCAAAAGATTTAATTTGAAAATTATACATAGGTATAAAAATACTTATGCATATAAATTCATTACTGTATATGTGTACTTTGCAGTGCTGTATTTCATTGAATGTTAAAAGTAAAAATTAAAATCATTTGAGAAAAAATCTACTTTTTTTTTTACAACCCCTCTCCATTCATGAGATAAACATAAATGATTGACCCTTTTAAACTGCTGTAACTGTTCAAACAATACATCTTGTTGATTCTCTGTCTTCCACAAAAAAACCAAAACATTAAAATTTTGCTATTGCAAATAAATTATTTCTTAACAATTTTAATCTTGTAAACATCTCCTAATTCTTAATGGAGGTATTTTCTTAATATATTTTTCAGTTAGAAATATGAAGTGTGCAATTTTCTACATGCTAAACACCTAGTTAATATTCCATTTAAGCTGTGATCACTGATCTTATAAACAATAAAACTGTAGATAAATGACTGATATTAAATAATTAAGGTTAACTATATTCTAAATGCATATCAACTATTGTTTATAAACTATACATAGTTTTAATATCTGAACTTAATTTTTACCCAAATAGTTGCATGAATTTATAAAATATATCTGGTTATATTCTAGCACTGACAGTTTTTACTTGAAGATCTGACAATTACCTGGCACTGCATGTTTATTCTATGTTCACTCTAGTTACCCTACTGCTGGTATACAAACTTATCTGATACACCTTTGTGATTCCAAACACAGATGCTCAGCTAAATTTAGACTTTTTTAAATTCTTTGTCTTTTTTAGAGTTTTTTTTTAAATACTGGATTTTTTTTTAATTATGTGTTGTTTTTTTTTAGTTTTTAGAGCCATCTTTATAGCCTTAGCCTATAGTTTTTAAAATAAAATGTGATGTGTAGCTGGCTAGTTGAAAATTTGATTGTTGATACTTAGGTTGTGTTCAATTTGCCAGTGTGTAAAACTGATATGAACTAAAGCCAAGAAGATGAGAATCAAAAGAATAAAAAGCTATATTTCCTTTTTTTTTTAATAGTTAAAAGTAACTTAAAGAATGTTAATAGCAATTATTGCTTCTTTTATATCTTTAGGATTAGACCCCAAAGTTTGCCCTATGAATAAGGTTTTGACAAAATATAAAAATCTCATATTGTCCTAAAATTTAGAATAGACAAAAAGGTTTTAAATAAAGCAAATGAGAAAATCAACTGAACAAATTTAGACTAATCAGGAAATACAGAATGCAAACAACAAAGGTTTCTGGGGTAGAGTGGTGTCCCCTTCTCATTTATATAAACAATAGCACAAGTCAAGCAGTGAGGAAACTGAACTCCCAGTAGCTTTATCAATCATTTCATAAATAAACAACATGTCAAACTTGAGTCATTAATCAAATAACCTAATGTCATTTTTTGGATATATTGTTTTGTTTCTGATCTTTGTGTAACAAAGTTCATTTTTTTTATTAGTACTGGTTGAAAGTTGGTGTGATGAACGAATGTTTATGATATTTTAAAAGTAAGTTAATGAATGTTCATAATAAAATATTTCATGGTCCATTTCAAAATAGATTGGGTATGAAAATTGTTTTCTACATGGGTTCTTTTACTACTGAAGTACTGAAGAGTTTATTTATTAAGTAATATTTATGTTGTTGCTATTTCAAAATATATAAATATTCCTTTGCAATACACATTAAAATGCATATATAATCAAAAAGATTATTAGATTTAAGGGTTGTCGTTAACTTGTCTTGTATATTGTGTTTCAATCAATCCATTAAATAGTTAAAATTGTAATTGTGAGAAAAACAAATGCTTTAGATTGTTTTAGTTGCACTGCATGAAAAATATACATTCATTTCTTTTCATGGCTGTACTTAAACATTTTTTATTTATTGATAATTTTCAATGCTAACTAATGACACATTGTTGTATTGCTTGTATCCTGTTTGAATGATTTGTATCCACTTGTATGACTTTGTATTCTGTTGAATAACTTGTATAATGTTGTATGACTTTTGTCTTGTTGTATGACTTGTACCTGATATCTCCATAATATTTTCTAGCTGCATTGTGATGTTGTATTTTGTTTAAAGCATTTTTTATGCTTTATACATTTTTAGCTACATTGTTCATGAAAATGTTATATTTGAATTTTTTTTTTTTTTTTTTGTGGCCATTTTTAAGTAGAATATTTTTTTCAAAATGCTGAACGGATTTGTGGATTTGTACGATGTTTGTTGTACATAACAAAAAATACTGTTAACCAATGACTAATTTATTAAAGTGGTAATTAGGAAGTTTTTAGCTAAAGTTTTTTTAATATGAATGTTTCTTGTGATGGTTCTTTTCACCAGCAACAAATGTATCAATCGGCTGCCATTTTGCAGCAAGCCATTTTCCTGCTTTACAACTGCAGCAGTTGTTTCAAGCACAGGCCACTAGTATCATTCATCCATCAACTCCAACCATGGAAGACACACTGACAATACTCATTAGGTTTTACCACTGTACGAATAACATAATGTTAATCCAATTGTTAACTGCACATAATGCATCTGTCCAGATTGTTATTTTATATTTTAGGCCTTAATCTTTATCTCACAATCATATTAGGCTGATATATATTCAAGGAAATAAGTTTGTAAATATTGAATATAAAGCTAGACAATGAAAATATATTTTATATATAAATATTTATATCTTAACCATATATATTTATACCTTTTTTTACAAAACAAATTGTTACTAAATGTAAAAGATTTCAAATTTTAAAAAAATAAAATTGTTATTAATATTGTAAACAATACTTGAACAAAATGAATGAAAATGGTTTCAGTTTTTTTGGTACACTTTTAATAAAAGACAAGCATAAATAATTTACAATTTTAGTACTGCAAAACATTTCTGAATTACATGTGCACTAAGCTCTGTATAAATATTAGCAGGCAGTAGTCAATCAGCAGAGTCCTTATAGAAATACAAACCTAATAACATGTGCAGTTGTTCAAGAGAATGTAAATGTATATATATATATATAAGGCAGGCTTTGTAAATGATGTAGAATAATGAGATTATAACCATTGATGTTTTTTTTTGTGTCTGTTTTTGCCTGTAGTCTCATGCTTTATATCACAACATGAAGATCTTACCCCTACAATATTTCACCTAACACAAGCTTCATGATTAGAGTTTCAGAATTATAGTACAATTATTTTAAGGGAAAAATTTCTCCTTGGTAAATATTTGTACTACTATTACATTTTAGTGTTGTCTCTATTTAATATGATTTTGATTTAAATTTAAGCATAAATTAGCCAAGAACAGTTATGAAAACAAGATTTTAAAAATGCACAAATTGCATTTTTTGTGTGCGTGCATTCTGCTGATTGTGCTCATTATATTTACATGTGAATGGGGAACATTTAAACCCACACAATCATAAATATATAAATACAAATATTATATATACATACAAATATATATATATATATATATATATATATATATATATATATATATATATATATATATATGTATGTATATATAAATGAAGTCAGTGTTCAATATTATGTATTGATTCCTACCTGACAAGAACTTGAGATATCTCACATTTCAGTGTAAGGTATGTGAAAAGGACTTTCAGTATAGTTATCTTCATTCATATGTATAACTGACCAGTCAACAAAAGGTTTTAACATTTTTCGAATAAATAATAGGAGGATTGTTTTTTGTAATACAAATTCTAACATTTTTAGTTTTAAAATGTAATATAACATATTTTGGAAATAATAGTTTTTACAACTTCTAGTTTTTATTATTATAGTAATTAATTTAAGAAATAATTTTTTTTTTTTTTAATATTTTAAACACTTTAGATGTCTTACATAGGGCTTGGATGAGATTTTAAAAGTGTACATTTCATGTATTTACATATGTATAAAAAGTCATATATTTATATGCTGTAATAACATTGTTATTTTGGATCACCGTTCATTTTTTCTGTTTGTTTTATGTGATTGTTAAATTATTAAATGTTTTGTTCCAATGTCAATTTCCTTGTTTTGAATTATTTTTCTAAAAAAAAAATCCAGTTGAGGGGTTAACAAATTATTCTCCATTAATTATGGGGTAAAGGTCATTTTTGTTCAATATAAAAAATAATTTCAAAATTATATTCTAAATAAAATTTTCTTTCTCATTATGTTTTTGTTTCGTTTTTTTTTTTTTCAAATACGCCTGAGTTATGTTAATGTGTTTAAAATATGTTGTGTGAATTTAACAATTATTTACTTATTGCAAAACATAGAACACGCCTAAAAGTGGATAGACAACCTATATCGAAAGCTTTTCAATAAATAATGCTTGATTACTTCCCTTTCATCTTCCATCCTATTTTTATTTTCTTTCAAACAGGGGAAACAACTTTTATACAAAATAATTTTAAAACCCCCCAAAAAAAGTAAAATATATGTTTATATAAACAATAGTACAAAGTTTCATTTCAATTATGAATTTCGTCAAACACTATTATTAACAACCTGATAACTCCAAAATACAGTTATCAAGTTACCTGACATTCTTACTCGTGATATTCAAAACCTTTGAACTCTATTGACTTGCAATTGATTAACAAATTTATTCTCATAACTACAGTTTTTTTCTGCTAATGTTTGGAATAGTCCCAGAAACCCGTGATGTATATTTAAATACAAACAAGTAATTAAAAAAAGTCTAGTGACAATTTTAGCGCAATTTCCTTGTGTTATCTAAAAATAGCTCTGTAGTAGCGTAAATCAAGAGCAGGGTTAGTAAAACAATTGGTTAGTTATTAAAACGTTTTTCATTAATTTTTTTTCAGTATTTTACATGTTTTATTTACAATAGAGTAACATGACTAAAAACCATTGCGCGCCTAGCTACCGAACGTGACGTCGCAGCCATTGAACGTGATGGCGCAGCTATTGAACGTGATGACGCATGTGGTGTGGTTGCATAAAATACCTACTAATTCGGTCCAAATTTTAATTAATTCAAAAAAAATTTTGTGACCGAACGAAAGGATATTTTTGAAAACTTTCTTCGGCAATATTGTTCTAAATTATGGCAGGAATCGATTGGTACATGTTTCAAGTCGCTAAGTGGTCTGGTTGCCGAGATATGGGCCAAAAACTGCTTTTTTTTTAGGTTTTTTGGATTTTCCGGGAAATCCATGAAAGAAACCCGGAATTTTTATGGCCTATGTTCATCCTCGTAACTTGCTTAACATAATTGCTTTGGAACTAGTCCTCGATATTGCTTCGTTGAGGAGGAGATACGACTTAAAGCTGCGGACACACATCCATACATTCCCAGAAATGACGAGTTAATAAACGCAATTCTCCAGAATGGAAATTGCGCTAAAAAGTGATGTATATAATAAGGCATCATGGCACAGGAGGAAAACAAGGCTATAAAACCATAGTGCCAGGTATAAAGAAAGAAAAGCAAGGCAAACCTCAAGAAGTTATAAATAAACCGGGAGTGATCTCCCCTTAACTTTCTCGAATATTCATATATATTATTAATATATAACTCTACGTGGGGGGGGGGGGGGGGGGCAACTTTGGATATAGATATGATTTTTAATCAATTTCGAAATACTTAAACTTTTTCAAAAATAATAGAATCTCGTAGAAAACAAAATTGCACACCAAGTGAACGGCAAACAATATGTGTATAATTGTGCGGAATATTAGTATTTTATAAATTCATATGCGTTTTTTGAGAAATTGGAAATAGCGTAAATTATCACTTCCGGTCAACGGATTACTCAAAATTTGACACAAGGCAGAGAATTAGATCTTTTTCTAATATGTGAAATTTCATTTATCTATCAACAACAGTACTCAAGTTTTAGGCTTTTGAAAAGTCGATACAGAACAACTATGTAATTTCATTAACCTAGCTGTAACGGTACTTAAGTTATCGTGTTAACAGACATACACACACATACACACATACGCACACACAGACATACGAACAAAATTGCAAAACTATGTTTTTCCGACTCAGGGAGGTGTAAAACGTCAAGATTTGTGAAAATCTCATTTTCGATTATTTATTTTTTTGACGATTACAATACTTCCTCTATACTTCGTATACGAGGAAGGAAAAAAAGGATTTGGAGAAGGTTATCAGAGTATGTATTGAGAATAAGTTACAGCAAAAACAGTTTTCTTGAAACCAAGATCTCTAGCCATGTTAAAACCTTCCATCAAAGAAAACAAAGAAAAATAAATCTTGATTTTAATATTTAAAAAAAAAATGTCCCCTTGATGGAAAGATACTATAAGCGCTAGGTTGATAATGATGTCTTTTTTCTCTAAACCAAAACCAAAATCACCACCTCATGTTCAAATAAAACCTGAAACAAAAATATCATTTAAAACGGATTTTTATGCTGAAACTGCATTTTAACTGGATTTAAGGTTGATCTACCCATAGTTACAACACATCCATACTAAATATAGTCGTAGTCATACCCCTAAACTTGCACCTAAGCTTAAACTTGACTAAAGTCACATTCAGTGTTTCTTGCAGGCTGCTCTTCGTCTACCGCCCCCTATAACAAATAGAACTGATATAAAAAATATACTTTTACCAGTTTCCGCCCCCCTCCTCCCGGAAAATGTAGTCTACTCCACCCCCGGGGGAGAAAGAAGTCTGAAAGAAACACTGGTCTCTTTTGTAGATCATACAGACTAAAGGTAGATCCTGCCTTCTATAATCTAGAAATGTTTTGGCCGCTAAACCTTAATCATGCAAATAGTGTTTCTTTCAGACTTTTTTTCTCCGGGCGAAAAGGGGGGAGGGCGCCTGACACTGATAAAAGTATACATTTTCTACATAAATAGTATTTTGTTCGGGGGAGGGGATGGGGCTCTGCCCCCCCCCCCTTACCCTGGGGCTCTGCCCCCTCCCCCCCCCCCCCCCCCCCCACTACCCAAAGAGATGCCTAAAAGAAACTCTTCATGTAGACCACTTTGAATAAGATTAGACAAATAAATTAGACTTGAAAAGCTGGTTCCAAATTTGTGTTGCCAGAAAACATATTTTTTAACAAAAATTGAATAATTTATAGCATTTGTGTAATAAGTACAAAATTACTTCAGGTTTCATTAAGGCTAGAAATAGTCAAAGAAATAATTACTAGTAATATAATAGTAATTTACCAACACTTTTATTTTGAATTTGGATTAGTAGAGTCAGGGTTTTGTGGTGATTGAGAATGTTTAATTATTGAAACAAAATACAATGCTACGCGATACACTATCCGGGTCACACCATTTAGGGGGTGACAACAAGGCAAGAAAAAATTTACAAATGTACAAAGAAAAATGCTTTTTGCCAGTTCCATTAACGATTAATTAAAGTTCAATAGTCTTTTAAATTTAAATCAACAAGTATTACAAGAGGATGGGGGCGACACCCTGACATCAACGTGCTAACTATAGAGAAAGCAATGCTACATCCAACTTTATAATTAACAGACTATAGATAGACATCGTTACTATTAAGTCTGTCTACAGTGATTAAAGCTTATGTGGTATATATTTTAATTATATCCCTACTTAGGCCGACACACACACATATACACGTATATATAAATAAATAAGTTTATATATATATATATATATATATATATATATATATATATATATATATATATATATATATATATATATATATATATATATATACTTCGTTTCTTGTGGGGGAGGGGGTGACACCACTAAGTGCCGCACCAGGTGACATCCGACCTTGGGACGCCACTAAGATCACTATTGTGTATTTTTTATTATGGAAAACAATTGTTATAACTTTTATTGTTTTACTCTCCCTGGCCATTCCGGTTGGCTTCAAGAAGAGGTCGAGGGCAGTTGTTAAAATATTTGAATTGGTAAAATTATTCTAAACGGCTTCTTAACGGCTTATATTCGATACAAAAATATATAAATGAGTGCAATCGATGGTTCCCAAACGGCTTTAATTTTTACAAATATAACTATAATTGTATCGCTTGCCATATATTTTAAAATATTTTTTTCTAAAATATAGCTTGATTACATAGACTTTCGATGACGTCATTATCAGAGTTTCTTCCAGGCATCTCTTCGGGCAGACCCCCCCCCCCCGAAGAAAGTCTACCGCCCCCCCCCCCCCCCCCCGAACGAAATGGAATTTATATAGAAAATATATACATCTTACAGTGTCCCCCTCCCCCCCCCCCGAATAAAGTAAGTCTACCTCCCCCCGCCCCCCCCCCCCTCCCCGATAATTTCAAGTGACCCCCCACCCCCCGGAGAAAAAAGTCTGGAAGAAACACTGGTCATTATTGTTATGGTATTAGATTTATTTACTCCAGAATCAATGATGTCATTCTTTTTCGTGCAGCTTTGAAAGAAACACCGGTCGCATTATTTTTGTAGACCATGCAGATGGGGGACGGGACAGGACATAAGGTTTGACTCGAGGCATAGAAAAAAACATAAAGATTTACATGGGAAGAATTAGCCTAGGATAGTGCTTGGCATTATGAAGTTGAGGCCTAATAAAACATAATGATTTACAAGGAATTTACAAGGAATTCGTTCTAAAAAAAAGGGGGGAGGTTAATCAAGAGTTCACCTTTGGAGCTACGTGCTAACATTCAACAAAGAGTTTCAAAACTGTTTGGTCCCCGGCTACACAATCTTCTACACAATCTCCTACACAATCTCCTACACTATCTTCTACACTATCTTCTACACAATCTCCAACACAATCTTCTACACTATCTTCTACACTATCTTCTACACAATCTCCTACACAATCTCCTACAAAATCTTTTACATAATATTCTTCACAATCTTCTACACAATCTTGTACACAATCTTCTGCCTTTTAGTGATAACAAGTTCATGATACTAAGAGTCGTGTTGAAGAAAAAGTAACTTTAGAATTGCAGTTTCAGTGCTATGCAAACTTGCGAGTATGCTTATTTTAAAATATACATTTATTATTTAAAACCTGAAACCTAGAGTTATTTCATTTTTTGTTCTCAGTTGTGTCCCCTGTTGACCTAGTGTCGTCTCAAGCGGGATAACCCAACGGCGAGCAGACGCAACAATTAAAATTCCGTTCTGCGCCAGACGAGAAAAATGTCTGCAGCTCTCGTGAGAGCACCGTTCTGCTACGTGTTGCCGTGGCAACCATCTCACACTGGCACCACTCACAAAAAAGAAGGTGAGGGAGGGTGGGGAACTCTTCGGTATTAAGTTACAAACTACTTTGTACTTGTTAAATGTTTTCATTCACTTCGCAGGCTTTTCGGCAGATTTTTTCGCGTTTAATTTCTAATACAATAGTTAAAATAAATAGTGCTGAATTTAAGCTAAAAGAAATGTTTAACATCAACTTAAGAAGAACTAAATAATTAATGTTGAACAAAAAAAAATGCAAAAAACGTTAACACGATGAAAAAAAAATCCGACACACATTTTTTTTTTTACAGACTAACTTCCAGATGGTTTTTATTAGGGTGGGTGTCCATGGGAAAATGTATTTTTGATACAAAATGGGAGTAGTTCGGTGTTTTCTTTTCTTTTTCTTCCTGTATGCAAATAACTTGCACCGTTGTAGACACTGGATTGGTTGAGAGAATCACACACAACACGTCATCAAGCAGACCGCCATATATCAATACTGACACGTGACCTACACGCACCAATCATACATCAGCTTTTTATTGTGTTGTGTAAGTTGTGTTGACCGAGGCACAATAACTGTGTTCGTTGAGTTGTTGTTTTTTTTTGGTTGGAAGTGTTAGATTTTTATTTAAATGTCATAGAAATCTTTAAAGTAGATTTGAAAACGTTACAAAATAACGGTTGGATCAGCAGAATTATACAACTCAACACATGCTTGAATTGTCCTTATTATAGCTGACACACTGAAATTGAACTACCGTAGTTTTAAATAATAAATAGGCCTATAGTTAATACTATTTACTATTTATAATATAATTATTAAAAAAAAAATATAGTCTATATGAACACGCAAGAAATGGATATTAAGACAGCGTTAGAGTTAGATTCTAGTGCCTACATTTTCTCTTGTACATCTGCATCCTAAGTGCTTACCTCAATGACGGCACATGCCAATTTTTCAAGCACTATTGAACATGGTTCATGTTTCTTGCTTTGTTTCATGTTGTTTCTTTTGTATCTGTATCTATTCAGTTATCTTTTGTTTGTATCATTCATTGCTAATGATGAAAAAAAAGTTCTAATATCAACCTACATGTCATCAGTATCGGATTCCCGCACCCCCCCCCCCCCCCCCACCCTCCGACCCCCCCCCCCCCCCCACGCCCCAAAAAGTGTAACCCCAGTGGTTATCATTTGGTGAATCTCAACACAAGGCTCACAATTCAACTTGACATAGCTTTAAACTTTAACGCGATGTGAATTTAAGGTTAACACTTAACCTCAAAGTTAACCCTGATGTTAGATTCATAGTTAACCGCGGTGTTAGTCTAGACGCTAGGCCAATATATCCCGCCTAATTAAAATACAAACCGCCATATCGGGGATAGGCCTACAACTTTGGGATAGGCCAACAACAGCGGGGATAGGCCTACAACTTTGGGATAGGCCAACAACAGCGGGGATAAGCCTACAACTTTAGGATAAGTCTACAACTTTGGGATAGGCCTACAACTTTGGGATAGGCCTACAACAGTGGGGATAAGCCTACAACTTTGGGATAGGCCTACAACTTTGGGATAGGCCAACAATAGCGGGGATAGGCCTACAACTTTGGGATAGGCCAACAATAGCGGGGATAGGCCTACAACTTTGGGATAGGCCTACAACAGCGGGGATAAGCCTACAACTTTGGGATAAGCCTACAACTTTGGGATAAGCCTACAACTTTGGGATAGTCCTACAAAGTTTTCAAAAGCAGGGATAGCTGTTCTGTCAACCATCTTTACAACGTTGAAGTTTCGTGTAAAAAAAAATTGTATTTCAAATTTTAGCTGACGCTGTTTGCCAACATTTTTAGGTCGAGAAACCGCCCTGTACCTAAATTGTTGACCGTAACTTTACCCGTTGCCTACATTTCTAGATTCTATTTTTTTTCTTTCTTCGCAAGCTCTTTTGGGTTTATCTCCCTTCAACAGTATTCATTCTTATCTCCCCTATATTCAAGACTCGGAGTTTTGCTGGCTAATGTACTTCTCTCCCCTTCTTTCGCCGGGCTGTATACAAATAAAAAAAAACATTAAATCGCCTCTCTTGGATACTTGCATCCTGCTACATCTGCACTAAAGAGGTCCCAATCATTCGCTCTTTTCGGCCATTTACTTTTTTATAAGTATTCTTTCAGTACCCTATACTAAAATAAGATTACTCAAAAGGTCTGTATATTACCTCCCCTTGACAACAAAAACACACACTTGTCCGTACCCCCTCCCCCTCCTCTTCATCTTTCACCAGGGAGATGGAGAGTCTCTCCTAAACCAAAATAAAACATTCTCTCTCCATCCTCCCCTACCCGGCGCCCCCTCCCCCACCCCCCTCCCCTACCCTGTAACCCACCACAACTCCCATAATACCCCGCACCTGTCTGGAACCCGATGCCATCTTGAAAAGAAATCAGACTGGCCACGCCCATTTTTCCCCCAGCTCCTCCTCCCTAACCCCTCGAATGTAATCTCCCTTCCCATTGGCTGGTCCCGTGCAACCATTACACGCAAGCATCATCGCGAGCCTCTATACTTGCATGCAGTCTCCAAGACTGCACAAGTTCTTGGTGTTTAGAATTCTCATCATCGGCAGCAGTAGATTCTGTCTACGGCTCGCCGACCCACATTCAACTATAAACAAATTCTCGGGAGAATCTTACCATTCTAACACCGCAGACGGCGCTCTGCAGGAAAAAAATTGTTGTTGGCGTTTGCTGGACGTCGACGCCGCTGTGGTGGGATCCGTTCCTCGTCTAGTTTGATGTAGTGACGGTCGAGGGTCCACTTGAAGAAATGGCCCCCGGGGCGAAATGGACGGAGTGTGGACTGCTGCTCACGCTGGCGTTCGCAGCCTCCATTTATGCTGCTCCCTCGCAGGAAATTAAATCTGGTGAGTTCAGCTTTCATTCCTAGTTTTTGTTTACGATTTGGTGTTTTTTTAGTGTTATTCTTAATATTTCTGTACATTTTATTCCTGGTGATTCTAACACCATACGGCTCAGTAACCAATATTTACATTGTTTTCAAAACAAATCACAATCACTCACCTGATAAATTTTCTCTGATACTTGAAAACGTTGTTTAAATAACACTGAGGACATATTGACAATGGCATAGCAAAAAAAAAAATTTGAACAAAGTGTCTGTGTTTACTTATTGAATGAACTGAATTTTTGTTTTGATGAAAGCATTTACGGTTAGCAAGTAACTTAAATTGTACTGACCATGGAAGTAGCATTGTGTTTTCTTATTTAGACTACCCACATTCTCACATAGATTTTTTTTAAATAAGAGTTCAAAACATTTCGTTTAAAACTCACGGTAAATGTTACGAGAAAGTTCAACGAACTACGTTACTAAAAACGCTTGCTCAGCGAAGCAGTACGGAAGAATGCGAGTACTCAAAGATAAAGCACACATCTCCTAGCTGAGTGGGTTTTTTTTACAGCTCATATTAAGCCTGGTGTACGTGTAATGTTATATGTTTGAAGATATAGCTGGTAAATAAAAAAGTATGTGTGTCCATTTGAAAGGGGGGGGGGGGGGGTTCGTTATAAGTAACGTGTAACAAAGTGTCATATCAGAATGTAAGCGGTAATGACAAATATAAACACAGCATTACACCTTACTCTTATAACTATCTACGTTCGCCTACGAAATTAGCTCAGGACAGAAAATTACTTTTCGCGCAAAGCATCCGGTACCCATATGTCCTGTACGATTACTTCCCCCTTGCTAAAATACCTTTTATTTTCTTTGAAAAAAAAATCTTATTTTTATATCAGGTCTGCTCCCCCCGCCCATCCCTTAGCTCCACGCACAAATAAACAGACGTACCTTCTCGCGAGGTTCGCGAACTCACCTGAGACTTCTGCTGCGGCCACCGTCATAACAAAATAAAACGCTTACCTGGCAAGTTCTCACGTGCATAGCTTAACTGGCAAACCTAGATAAAAAAAAAATTAAGACAAATTTCATTTTATAAAAAAAAACTCCCACAAAGTTATTCATTAAATGTAGAACTATAGAACTAGTGAAGTTTAAATATAGGTTGACATCTTATATACCATCAATACATCGTCTTTTAATGTTGATATATCAAATATCAACTCTTCAGATACCTTAGTGTTTACAGTGCAGCTTTACCAAACACCGATCAACTCTACTTTACATTCACTTGTTTAAAGTTAGCTATTCACATTTACGTCAAGCTTACCACAAAAAATGCTAGATCTGAACTCAAACACTTGAACAACATCCCCGATGTGACTTCCTTATTTACCAAACGCTTCCTGTTATTGTGAACGTGCAGTTTTGATTTTGGCACTTGGTTAGGTTATACACGGATATACCAGGTTATACCAGGTTATACCCGGTTATCCCAGGTTATACCATACAATACCACCACTATTGCTTTGTGTTGATCTGGTTAAACCTCTACCTACATGCGGTCACCTAATAATTAAGCCTAACGCCAATGATGTAATGAAGCCTTACACCAATGATTTAATTAAGTCTTACACAAATGATGTAATTAAGCCTCATACCAATGATGTAATTAAACAACACCAATAATTAAAATAACACCAATGATGTAATTAAACCCAACACCAATAATTTAAATAACAAGAATGATGTAATTAACACCAATGATGATCTTGTAATTTAGACTCAGATTACGATTCGTTGTGTGAAGGCTAACACACACACACACACACACACACACACACACATATATATATATATATATATATATATATATATATATATATATATATATATATATATATATATATATATATATATATATATATATATATATAACTTTAATGTAGGCAAATTAACTGATCATCTGACTAATATTTCGACAACCAAAAAAAATATGTCAACACAAATAACAATAAGTCAATGAATACCAGCTTGGTTTAAAACTCATGACCACAAATATAAGATCATCACAGAGCAGGGCGACCTGATAGTAAATTACGTCGAATTTGTGTTTATACTAAATTCTTTTAGAAGTCGGACACTCAATTGTAGCTTTAAGCTTAGAAGATTTGAAACACCAATCTCTCAGCCCTGCTGTCTATTTTATATACATCTAGTGTTTGACAAAAATCATTAACAGTGTGGTGTTATAGAGATGGTCCATACATAACAACACATACTTGTAGAAAGTTGGGTGTGGTGGGGGGGGGCGGTGTTAAGACTACGTTGGAAAGGGGTGTTGAGGGGGGGGGGAGAGATGTGGTTTTTCATATATTTTGTATGTATAAATAAAAATGGTGAGAAAAATCTTACATTGTATGGAAGTAGGTGGAAGTTTGTGGCGTCACATCATGACGTAGCCTCTAGCAATTTAGGGACGACCTCGTACTTTAGGTAAATTCCCATAGGTTGTATAATCTAGCCCTTTCAGCTCTAAAGGATACCCAGCAATCCTGTAGAGAAGTCACCTAATTCACACGACAACCAAAGATTTGAGGGAATTTATTTGAACTTAACTTTTTGAATAATGAGGAACACACTTTTACACATCAAAGTTGATCTCATTTGTCTTCGGAATTAATAAAGGAACATAAAATTCCCCGTAAAATTAATTGATCTTCTTTTCTTAAGCACTAAAAACAATCTCCCATATAAAAATTTTAGTGCTTTTATCTTCTTCATACACAGAGCCTACAAAAATTAAAAAAATTACAATTACAAAGTGTAATTCTTACCGATTTTCCCCTTTAATCTTTTTATGGTAGAAAAAATTAAAATTAAAATTTAAAAAAATGTTCATATATTTCAACTGAATCATTGGGTTGTTGTGTCGTCAGGTTGAAGAAAATGAGAACCATTACCCAATCAAACTTCACCTCTCTTTATTCACATTCCCACAATTCACCTCGCACTCAAATATTTGGGTTTTTCTGTTATTTTTTTCTTGCTGCCGTCCCTTTAATCTGAACTAAGATGTAAGACTCTTTACATCGCTACTCGGTGAGGGGGGGTGGGGGGGGGGGGGGGGAGAGAAAAAAAACATTGCTGCGCTGTGAGAATTCTGGCATACGTGGCACCGTCAGCCATCTTGGAACTTCAGGTTAAGTGTAGTTGGGCGTTGACTGCCAGTCATAACACACACGCACACACACACACACACATAGACACACACGCATAGACTCACACACACACGCACATTCTATTGTTGATTCAGCTTTTATTCCCTTGCCCGTGACTAATGGAAACAAAATGTAACTTTGCCATTAAAAAAAAACTAGGAAAACTGGACCTCATTTTACTTTTAAGAAGAAAAAAAACGTGTTTACATAATTCAAACATGAAATAATTTAAATGTAAATAAATTATTTTAATCAAAGTAGATTATTTATTGATGATTCAATAGGTCGTTACGGGTATTGCTTTTTCATCTTGTAATAAAATTAACTTTTTTCATATATTTGCTTTTAAACTTCTGAATTTGACGTCACCCCTCAGTGAAGGAATATGACGTCACATACTTTAACCGACTATTGATAAACGTGACCACAAAATGTCCAATCGCCATCAAATGACATAAGGAAAGTCCCACCCACTGTCTTTCCTTCAAATCTTGACACCCCCCCCCCTCCCACATACAGACACAGACACGTACACTTGTACACTCAGGAGTGTAAGTACATGCGGAACCAGGTTTTCAGGACAGGGGCAGGGGGGGGGGGGATGGGTGATGGTCAGCGATGGCATAAATAGACACCAACTTATAACTTTATATCACTTTTTTATATCAAACTGTCAATATTAGACGATGAATATTTTTTAACTAAAAAAATCACGAACAAAGTTCCGTGCTAAAAAAATGTGTCTCAGCTACACTGTGTCGTTATTAGTGCAGTATTTCAATTCACTATGTCTCAATGAAGGAGATCTTAAACACACTGGGAGATTTAGCCATCTATTGGACCACCTAGGAATTGTCTTTAATTGATGCCCCACTTCTGGGGGGTAGAAAATTTTGTGACGAAGCTGGGAGGGGAAATAATTTTAAAAAACGTGAAAGCTCATTTTTTTATTGTTTGAAAGTTTTTTTTAAACTGAATTCAAGCTGTTAAATTGGCATTTCTTTATTTCGTGCATTCTAATAAAGATTGATTAAAGACATCAGGGTTGGTAAAGCCTATCAGAAATTAAATAAGTTTTAGCGATATTATAGACAAAAACTACTTTGCTAGCAAAACAATTTTAAAATTTCTACATACGAAGGGGAAATAACTCAATAAATCTTTTCAATTCTTAAAGAAATGACGGGTTCTAAGGATTAAAATTTAATACTGGTTTAGGGGTTGGTGAGAAATGGAGAAGTATGACGCCATAATTATATGGGGGGGTCTAATTATTGTAACAATGAAGCATTGGGGGGGGGGGGGGGTAATTAGGCTATTAAAAGCCTAATGCCTCTGTTTTCTTGTTTTGTTGAATATGTAAAGGGGACGCCACTCGCACTCTTTAGTATTACCAAATTATCTATCTTTATCTTTATTCTTTAAAAGTCTCTTTTTAAACATTTGTGTAAGACTTTTGTTTCTTATTTATTTGTCTACTTTGATTTGTTTTTAATTCTTAATTCAATTTTTTCTAAGTTCTAGATCAAAAGTTGTTTAGCATAATTTAACTAATTAAATAATCCCAAATTTCTCTATGATTCTCCTCAGGTTGTTCCCACAATGGAATACAATATTTACACGAGGACGTCTGGTACCCTCTAGACAACGACTGCCTCCAGTGCCGATGTTTTGATGGAGAAGTCAAATGCAACTTTGTACCTTGCGATAAGTTTTGTAAGAAACTCATTCACACATTTCAGTAAATTTTTAATAGTAAATATTAATTAACATTAGACGTAATTTAGTTCATTAAAAGTAAAACTGGCTGTTTATTTTGTAAGCTTTGTAATAATTACTTTTATTTATTAGCCACGGGGCCTATGTTTTAAACAAAAATAAAAACTGTTTTATTCACTCTATGGATTTACTATTTATGAAATATATCTACCACAGCACACACAACAAGAACAAATATCATACTAGAAAGTGGCAAAAAAAAATAATTTCCCTTAGGCTTGTATTACTTTTATTAATTTTTTTAAAATAATCCTGTACAAATCTTCTGACAATAAAGGCCTACCATTTCAATGCTTAAAAAATTATGCTGGAATATACCATTTTTTTTTATAAAAAATAATCCTAAAATATTCCATTTCCTTCACAGCCTCAGCTGAATCAAGGGCATCGGTAAGAGAAAATAATTCTTTCTGGTCTATAAAAACTGAATTTAAAAAAAAATTAAGATACATTTTTTTAAATATATCAAAACTTAACTTGTAACTGCATAGTTATCTTTCTTTAAAATATATATTTCAGATTTCCTTTAAAATCATTTCCTGTAAAATTATTATATTTGAATTTTTAAAATATTTTTGCAGACACATGCAGAAGGTATAGAAGCACTGCAGGTATGTTGTCGATTTTTGCTTGGATAATATTTGTTACCCTAGAAAACATTGTTGGTTATGGTCACATTAACTTGGCCATGGACATGTTATATTAGAAAATAGTCATGCTACATTATAGAACAGACATGTTACATTAGGGAATCATCATTTTAGATTATTTATTCTAGAAAGATAATTAAAAGATAAAGACCCTGAAATATTTTATTCTATTTGATTTAATCCTTTACGTGTTACATTTTTTTTAATTTACCAGGGTCAACCAGGAGATAAAGGCCCTGATGGCTATCCTGGCAGACAAGGTGAAACTGTAAGTTCATGGTTCAAGACACAATCTCCAACATCTGTATAATTCATCAGTGATACATATTTCAATCATAACATATTAGATGTATTTTTAATATTTATTTTTTTCAAAATTAAAACAAAGCCAGATTTAAATTCTAAAATTAAAATAAAATAAAACTTATAGCAACAAAATAACCATGTCAATAACTGTAACAATATTTATGCACAGGGTGACCATGGTGCTGATGGGGTTAATGGCATTCCAGGCTCAACAGGCCCAGCTGGTAATCCTGAAATGGTTGGTAATTTTTATTTATTTTTTTATTTTTGTCTCCAGCTATACAGTATTTTATAGGAAAAACATCACTTATATAAAAATAAATAAAACTAAAATAAAATGTTACACTAACATGTGCATATTCTGCTTAACTCAATGATTTCTTTTTAAAATTCATTTTATATATTTTTGTTTTACAAAAAAAGGAAACAACTGTTTTATATATATTTTTAGACTGCTGACGAAGCTTACAGGTCTTACTACCCCAACAGCTTCTCTGAAAAAGCTGGCCCAGTTTATACACAGAACTTCCTTCAAGCTCAAGTTGTAAGTTAATTTTCATTCTATTTATAGCTTTCTCTTTCTACTAATCTATTAATAATTTTTTAAAATCCCTTTATATTTTTTCAATGTAAAAGTAATTTAAAAATGTTTTTGATGGAATTAGGGTCCAATGGGACCACGCGGTCCAAGTGGTCCTCCCGGCGCTCCTGGACCTCAGGGTCAGATGGGAGCAAGAGGAGATTCTGGTGACCCCGGCCCACCTGTGAGTCTTGGTTGTTTTTTTTTAATTTAATTTCACATCACCCAGCAGTAAAGAACATAATTTTTAATGTACATCACTCAGCAGTTAAAAAATAATTATTACTGTACACCACCCAGCAGTAAAAAACATAATTATTACTGTACATCACCCAGCAGTTAAATAAACAATTTTTAATGTACACCACCCAGCAGTTAAAAAATAATTATTACTGTACATCACCCAGCAGTTAAAAAATAATTATTACTGTACATCACCCAGCAGTTAAAAAATAATTATTACTGTACATTACCCAGCAGTAAAAAACATAATTATTACTGTACATTACCCAGCAGTAAAATAAACAATTTTTAATGTTCATCACCCAGCAGTAAAAAAATATAATTACTAATTTACATCACCCAGCAGTAAAAAAAAAACAATTATTATACATCACCACCCTTAGAACTACTGAATTAATGAACATAATTTATCCAACCATTTCACGTCTTCAGGGACCAAGTGGTACACCAGGTGCCCCAGGCCCACCCGGACCCTCTGGACCAGAGGTAAGACTTGTCAATACATTTTATAAAGTAAAGCTAAGTAAGACTTGTCAATACGTTTTATAAAGAAAAGCTTGGGGGGAGGGGGAGAGGGGGTCAAGTGTGATGTTATTACTTGCCAAAACGGGGCAGGGAGTGGGAACAGAATCAGCACAAAAAATGTAACATTGTGCATACAATGACTTATTAGCTGCTTATAACGTCCCATTTAGGGTACCTACACTAAAACAAAAATATAGAAAAATTTAACCATTAAATTAACATTTGTGTCCACTGACAGGGTGACACTGGAAGAAATGGACAGCCAGGTGCTGCTGGAGCTCCAGGTCCCAGAGTAAGTTCTTGGTTTCTGACATTTTAGTTCCAGGTCCTAGAGTAAGTTCTTGGTTTCTGACATTTTAGTTCCAGGTCCTAGAGTAAGTTCTTGGTTTCTGATATTTTATCTAAGACTTTTGGAAGTCTTCTAACTATTTAGCTCCAGGTCCTAGAGTAAGTTCTTGGTTTCTGACATTTTATCTAAGACTTTTGAAAGTCTTAAACTTTTTAGCTTCAGGTCCCAGAGAAGGCCCATTATTTCTTTTTCTAACATAAATTAAAAAGACTTCTTTAATTGAGTCTCCTAACATTTTTCTGTCTTATTCAATTAGTTAGTTGAAATGGTTTTGGTTAACGGAATATTGTTTTTCACACAGGGACCTGCTGGTGCAGCAGGCATGCCTGGTATGCCAGGGGCCAAAGGTCACAGAGGTTTCAATGGATTCCCTGGCAAGAGAGGTTCAGAGGGACAAGCTGGTGAACCGGTGTGTAGAAAAAAAAATCTTTTAATATTTATCATTTGTTTGTGAACAATTTTATTTAGAATGGAGTCTGCTTCATTATGTTGACTTTAAAAATTTTGAAACAAAGAAAAACTTTCTTTTTCTTCAATTTTAAATTAAACCTGAAGTATTGTGAAACCAGAGTATAAAATGTCCACTTGCAAGAATCTTTAGTTTAAAAGTTTAGTTTATTCTTTATGTTTTGTTTAGGGAGATGTTGGGCCACCAGGTCCATCTGGACCAGTTGGACCACAAGGAGCACGAGGTGCCCCAGGAAACAGAGGTGATGACGGATCTGCAGGTCCTCAGGTAAGTGTGTTTGTTTTTTTACAAAACTTTTTCAGCAAGCTGTCAGGTATGTGTGGGATGGTGTGGCCTAGCGGTAGAGAGCTAGACTGCTAAACGGTAAGTCTCTCAAATTAAAATCTGGGTTCAAGTCAGTAGACCATCCCTGAGTCCACCCAGCTCTGATGAGTACCTAACTCACATTAGGGGAAGTAAAGGTGGCTGGGCATAGTGCTGACCACACTATCCCTTCACATGGTCACAGAAACAGGTGAACTCTACTTCACTTGCCCCATATACCACCAGATTTGGAGTTTTTTTTTACTTACTTCAAGTATGTGATTTTTACAAAACATTTAAGTTTCATTTTTTATAGTGTGATACAATAGCCTACAGCTGTTGATAAAAATATTTTTACTAAATTATCTTTATTTATCTTCAACAGTTTCCTTTATCATTTGTTTCTTGTTTATTTATCTTCTTAGATTTTAAAATTTTAATTCACGTCTCATGATTTTTCATTTCTCCAGGGTCTGCGTGGAGTAGATGGTATGCCTGGACCACCAGGCCCCCCAGGACCTGCTGGACCTATTGGATCTCCAGGTATTCCAGGTCAACAAGGTCCCAAAGGTGAGGCTGGAGCTGCTGGTCCTAAAGGATCCATGGGACCACAGGGTGCTCGTGGTGATAACGGAATGCCAGGTACACCCGGAGATGAAGGCTACACTGGAGCCCCTGGTATGCCAGGATCCCCTGGTAATGAAGGATCACTGGTGAGAATTTTTTACCTTTACTGAAATTTGTCCCAAAAAAGAATTTTACATTTATGAGAATTTAACACTTATGTTAATTTTTTTTAACTTAGATAAAAATTTAACATTATTTACTGTTTTTGTTAATTCTATTGTGACTTATTATAACTTTAAATGTCCTGATAACTTTTGAAACTGTTATTGTAGGGTGACCCCGGCCCAGCTGGTCTGCCAGGATTTCCTGGATCTCGAGGTCCTCCTGGTCTTGCTGGATCTCCAGGCGCACCTGGTTCTAAAGGTGCTTCTGTAAGTAGCTCAACATCACAACTTACAATACAGATCACTTTTATAATTTAAAAATTACGTATCCTAATATTATAAAAAATTAGTTTTTAAACAAGTAAAGCCAAAAATCCATAATAGAAGAAATTGTTAAAATAGTATATTTAAACTGTATTTTGTTATACTGTAAAAACCATGAATTAAAAAAAATTATAAAATTTTAGAATGATTTTTAAAAAAATTTCTCAACACTATCTGACCTGTAGGGTGATTCAGGTGACAATGGCTTTAAAGGTACAGCAGGTGAGAAGGGAGCACCTGGACCAGGTGGAGAGGCCGGTCAGCCAGGACCCCCAGGGCCACCAGGAAACAGAGTAAGTAGAAACATACCCAGACAGTAAGTAGAAACATACCTGGACAGAGTAAGTAGAAACATACCTGGACAGAGTAAGTAGAAACATACCCAGACAGTAAGTAGAAACATACCTGGACAGAGTAAGTAGAAACATACCCAGACAGTAAGTAGAAACATACCTGGACAGAGTAAGTAGAAACATACCTGGACAGAGTAAGTAGAAACATACCCAGACAGTAAGTAGAAACATACCTGGACAGAGTAAGTAGAAACATACCCAGACAGTAAGTAGAAACATACCTGGACAGAGTAAGTAGAAACATACCTGGACAGAGTAAGTAGAAACATACCCAGACAGTAAGTAGAAACATACCCAGACAGTAAGTAGAAACATACCTGGACAGAGTAAGTAGAAACATACCTGGACAGAGTAAGTAGAAACATACCTGGACAGAGTAAGTAGAAACATACCCAGACAGAGTAAGTAGAAACATACCTGGACAGAGTAAGTAGAAACATACCTGGACAGAGTAAGTAGAAACATACCTGGACAGAGTAAGTAGAAACATACCCAGACAGAGTAAGTAGAAACATACCTGGACAGAGTAAGTAGAAACATACCTGGACAGAGTAAGTAGAAACATACCCGGACAGAGTAAGTAGAAACATACCTGGACAGAGTAAGTAGAAACATACCTGGACAGAGTAAGTAGAAACATACCTGGACAGAGTAAGTAGAAACATACCTGGACAGAGTAAGTAGAAACATACCCAGACAGAGTAAGTAGAAACATACCTGGACAGAGTAAGTAGAAACATACCTGGACAGAGTAAGTAGAAACATACCCAGACAGAGTAAGTAGAAACATACCTGGACAGAGTAAGTAGAAACATACCTGGACAGAGTAAGTAGAAACATACCTGGACAGAGTAAGTAGAAACATACCTGGACAGAGTAAGTAGAAACATACCCAGACAGAGTAAGTAGAAACATACCTGGACAGAGTAAGTAGAAACATACCTGGACAGAGTAAGTAGAAACATACCCAGACAGAGTAAGTAGAAACATACCTGGACAGAGTAAGTAGAAACATACCTGGACAGAGTAAGTAGAAACATACCTGGACAGAGTAAGTAGAAACATACCTGGACAGAGTAAGTAGAAACATACCCAGACAGAGTAAGTAGAAACATACCTGGACAGAGTAAGTAGAAACATACCTGGACAGAGTAAGTAGAAACATACCCAGACAGAGTAAGTAGAAACATACCTAGACAGAGTAAGTAGAAACATACCTGGACAGAGTAAGTAGAAACATACCCAGACAGAGTAAGTAGAAACATACCTGGACAGAGTAAGTAGAAACATACCCGGACAGAGTAAGTAGAAACATTACTGGACAGAGAAAGTAGAAACATACCTGGACAGAGTAAGTAGAAACATACCAGGACAAAGTAAGTAGTAAGTAGAAACATTACTGGACAGAATAAGTAGAGACATACCCGGACAGAGTAAGTAGAAACATTACTGGACAGAGAAAGTAGAAACATACCTGGACAGAGTAAGTAGAAACATACCCAGACAGAGTAAGTAGAAATATACCCAGGCTGGCTATGATGTACAGAACTCTTACAGTCTTTTCTCATAAGATGGCTCCCCACCATATCTAGTCCCTTCCCTGAATAAAATAGAAAAAAATATAGCATTTAGGCTATAAAGCAAAATATACTTAAACCAGTGTCCACCCCTGGCCCCCAGAGAAAAATGTCTGAAAGAAACCCTAGTAGAGAGACTATCATGTCAGGCAGCATAATCAAGAGGGAGGGGGGGGGGGGGTTGCATAGGCAGCAAAATTTTGAATTAAAAACAATTTAGATGTGGCATTTCAAAGACTTTTTCAGGTTTTTTTTTTATCCACTGTACTGCTCTTAATAACTTTATTTTAAAATAATTCTGTTTCTGCTTGTTGTATTTTAGTGATTTAAAATGTAATATTGTACTCCATTATATAGATTAGCTATCAATTATTTTGATTGATGTTGTATTTAGAGCAAAAAGCAATGTGTTGAAAGCTTTCTAAATTGTTGTAATTTGTGTTTGTGAACTTTTAGGGAGAACGCGGAGCAGTTGGCCCTCAAGGTAGTGTTGGACCTCAAGGAGAGAGGGTGAGTAGGATATTATCTGATTAAAAGTATCTATTTTATAGAGTGGGATATTCTATTTTATAGAGTGGGATATTATCTGATTAAAAGTATCTATTTTATAGAGTGGGATATCATCTGATTAAAAAGTATCTATTTAATAGAGTGGGATATTATCTGATTAAAAGTATCTATTTTATAGAGTAGGATATTATCTGATTAAAAAGTATCTATTTTATAGAGTGGGATATTATCTGATTAAAAAGTATCTATTTTATAGAATGGGATATTATCTGATTAAAAAGTATCTATTTTATAGAGTGGAATATTATCTGATTAAAAAGTATTTAATTTATAGAGTAGAATATTATCTGATTAAAAAGTATCTAATTTATAGAGTGGAATATTATCTGATTAAAAAGTATCTAATTTATAGAGTGGAATATTATCTGATTAAAAAGTATCTAATTTATAGAGTGGGATATTATCTGATTAAAAAGTATCTATTTTATAGAGTGGGATATTATCTGATTAAAAAGTATCTAATTTATAAAGTGGGATATTATCTGATTAAAAACTATCTATTTGATAAAGTAGGATATTATCTAACTTAAACATTAGCTGATAAATAGAGTGAGTAGGATATTAACTAATAAAACATTAGCTACTCAATAGATAGAGTTAAATATCATCTAATTACAAGAAGGATGAGTCAACAAATAAAATGTAATAAACAATTTTTATTATAAAACAACAAAGAAAATGTTTTTTTTGTAAATAACAATATATATATTAGCATGTTGAATTTGAATTGTAAAGATAAATTCAAGTTTTTAAATTATCTAGGGAACCCCTGGAGCCAGAGGTTCACCTGGCCCACCAGGTACAGCTGGACCTAAAGGAACAGACGGCATTGATGGAGATAGAGGTGCACGGGGAGAACCTGGTCCAAATGTAAACAAACCTCAGCATTTTATGTTTTGTTTAAAGTATCTATTACATCTTATATGTATAAATAAATATAAAGCCTCTGAATTACAAATAAATTGAAAGAGATGTTTAATTTTGTTGTAGGGTGAAGTAGGCAGACCAGGACCCCCAGGTGCTAATGGTGAACCCGTAAGTTGAAAAATGAATTATGGCCGATATTTAATTATTTATGTGTGTTTGTGTGTACATGTGTCTGTGCTTGTGTAGCCTACACGATTTTGCCATTGTTTTAACTTTTTTTTCCCAACTGTTTCTAGGGAGCCCCCGGCCCATCTGGCCCTGATGGCGCTACTGGACCCCCAGGTCCACAGGTGTGTGTCCTTCGTTAACAAGTTTTATCAAAGCTAATATTATGGGATTTTTTTATAACTTAGTTCAATTTAATTAGCTTAAAACATTAAAAGAGTAGATCAGCTTTCAGTAGGCAGTTTTTTTTAAATTTGTTTTAACTTAAGTAACTTTTCCTATCAGCTATAAGAATTTTAATGTATAAATTTGAAAGTTTAGCCTTATTTTAGCATTAGAATAAAAGCTTGTAATTTTACTTGTTATTAAACATCAAATGCTTTTTTGCAACAAATTTCTTTCCCCAAAATTTCATGTAAAAATAAAACATTTCCTATTAGCACTTTGTAAATTGTTTTATATGACCTTTTGCTAATGACCTTTTGCTAGGGACCTCAAGGATCTGAAGGACCAAAGGGAATTACAGGTCCTACTGGTCCTACAGGTAACCCAGGACAACAGGGTCTGCAAGGACAGCAAGGTGAACGTGTAAGTAAGCCTTAGGAGCAGGTGTTACTTTAAGCCTCAGGTTAACTGTCCAGTTGCAGGAGAACTAATTATTCTTCCTCTTTCTTAATTGTAATATTGGATGGAATTTTCCTCTGAAACAACTGTACTAGGTGTCAAAATGTTATGCACCATTTGGCCTGTTGACTCTGACTTAGCCTACTTTTCTTTCTGGATTTGCTTTCATAGCCTTTGTCCAACCAAGAACAAGAGTTTTTAACTTAAGCATTTAAATTCTGTTGCTCACTTAAAAAGTGATTCTCTCCACTATAACCTATATTTTTAATCTTTATCTGTGTTTGTAATTCCAAATAGATATTTCCATAAACTTAATTAAGAATTATGATGAACTCAATACTTTTGGGTTAGTAAACATGTGCTCTCTGATCCTACCATGCCATATCCCTTTCTTGTATGAATTACCAGCATATGAATGATGTTTGCGATTCACTTGAGTTTTATAAGTTAAAGACATGCAAAAATGTGTTGTCTGATCTTTTTGTTTGAAGTTTTATCCAAATATTTAACATCCATTCCCTTTGTTTGATGTTTTAGGGCCTCTTTGGTTTATCCAAATACTTAACATCCATTCCCTTTGTTTGATGTTTTAGGGCCTCTTTGGTTTATCCAAATATTTAACATCCATTCCCTTTGTTTGATGTTTTAGGGCCTCTTTGGTTTATCCAAATACTTAACATCCATTCCCTTTGTTTGATGTTTTAGGGCCTCTTTGGTTTATCCAAATACTTAACATCCATTCCCTTTGTTTGATGTTTTAGGGCCTCTTTGGTTTATCCAAATACTTAACATCCATTCCCTTTGTTTGATATTTTAGGGCCTCTTTGGTTTATCCAAATACTTAACATCCATTCCCTTTGTTTGATGTTTTAGGGTGCCCCAGGTAAAGATGGGGTACCAGGTACTCAAGGACAGAGAGGACCTCCAGGTGATGCAGGTAACTCAGGTGACAGAGGACCTCCAGGACCACCAGGACCAGAAGTAAGATCTAATTAATTAACAATTTAATTAGTGAGTATGTGTTACCTGAAATATGTATGTGGTTGAGTCATGGATGAAAAGGTTTATATAATTATATCATGACTTATGATTATGTCATGCCTTATGATTGTCATGACTTATGATTGTTATGCCTTATGATTATTTCATGCCTTACGATTATGCCATGCCTTATGATTATGTCATGACTTATGATTATATCATGACTTATGATTATGTCATGACTTATGATTATGTCATGACTTATGATTATGTCATGACTTATGATTGTCATGACTTTTGATTATCTCATGCCTTATGATTGTCATGACTTATGAATATATCATGTATTATGATTATGTCATGACTTAATATGCTTTAGGGTGAACTTGGCCAGCCAGGTAAAGATGGACCACCTGGTCCACCAGGATTTCAAGGTGCGCCTGGACCACAAGGTCCTCCAGGTGACCCCGGGTCTGATGGACCTGAGGGAGAGATTGGTGCAGAAGGTCCAGATGGAAATCCAGGTCATGCTGTAAGTAGTGAATAGTTAGGTCATGAGTAATCACTAGTTAGGTCATGCTGTAAGTAATCACTAGTTAGGTCATGCTGTAAGCAATCACTAGTTAGGTCATGAGTAATCACTAATTAGGTCATGCTGTAAGTAATCACTAGTTAGGTCATGAGTAATCACTCATTAGGTCATGCTGTAAGAATCACTCGTTAGGTCATGAGTAATCACTAGTTAGGTCATGCTGTAAGTAATCACTAGTTAGAGGTCATGCTGTAAGTAATCACTAGTTAGGTCATGCTGTAAGTAATCACTAGTTAGGTCATGCTGTAAGTAATCACTAGTTAGGTCATGCTGTAAGTAATCACTAGTTAGGTCATACTGTTAGTATTGATTAGTTAGGTCATGTTGTAAGCAATCACTAGTTAGGTCATGCTGTAAGTAACCACTAGTTAGGTCATGCTGTAAGTAATCACTCGTGATGTCATGAGTAATCACTAGTTAGGTCATGTTGTAAGTAATGACTAGTTAGGTCATGCTGTAAATAATCACTAGTTAGGTCATGCTGTAAGTAATGATTAGTTAGGTCATGCTGTAAGTAATCACTCGTTAGGTCATGCTGTAAGTAATCACTAGTTAGGTCATGCTGTAAGTAATCACTCATTAGGTCATGCTGTAAGTAATCACTCATTAGGTCATGCTGTAAGTAATCACTAGTTAGGTCATTCTGTAAGTAATCACTAGATAGGTCATGAGTAATCACTCATTAGGTCATGCTGTAAGTAAACCTAGTTAGGTCATGCTGTAAGTAATCACTCATTAGGTCATGCTGTAAGTAATCACTAGTTAGGTCATGATGTATAGAATAAATGAATGATTAGGTCACACTGCTAGTAGTTACTGAATGAATAGGTCATGATGTTAATAAACTGAATGATTAGGTCAAGATATTAATATTGACTGAATGAATAGTTCTAGATGTTAGTAGTGACTGAAGGATTAAGTCATGCAGCCCTTTTATGAGTCCATATAAACGTTTTAAAACCTTTAAGACGTCTTTATAGATATTAAATTGATAACACAAAATGTGGCTTATCAGTTAAACTAGCCTTATTGAAGTCTCCCATCATATCTTAGAACTGAGTTTGACAATTAAAGAAGTTTCAGTCCACTCTGTTTTCATGTTAGCAATGTACAGGGAGACCTTCAATTTTTTTTCACAGGGTGAAAGAGGTTTCCCTGGACCACGTGGACCCCCTGGACCTGTGGGAGAGAATGGTCTTGCAGGAGCTCAAGGTCCACCTGGACCCTCAGGACCCAGAGTGAGTTCCTAGCTGATGTTTTTCAAAAACTGTTGGCCTATATTTCTTATGTAGTAATGCATAAAACATTAATCTGTGTACAAAAGTTTTTATTTTGATGATCAGGCAAATGATATTTTTAAAGGAAGATAAATCAAGTTTTAATTAATATTTATATAAAATTACTGTTTTATTCTAAAGTAAAATTACCTGTTACATTTTGAAGTGAAATTACCTGTTTATTTTAAAATGAAATTACCTGTTTATTTTAAAATGAAATTACCTGTTTATTTTAAAATGAAATTACCCGTTTATTGAAAGTGAAATTACTTGTTTATTTTAATTTGAAATTACCCGTTTATTTAAAGTGATATTACCTGTTTATTTTAAAATGAAATTACCCGTTTATTGAAAGTGATATTACCTGTTTATTTTAATTTGAAATTACCCGTTTTTTTAAAGTGATATTACTTGTTTATTTTAATTTGAAATTACCCGTTTATTTAAAGTGATATTACTTGTTTATTTTAATTTGAAATTACCCGTTTATTTAAAGTGATATTACTTGTTTATTTTAATTTGAAATTACCCGTTTATTTAAAGTGAAATTACTTGTTTATTTTAATTTGAAATGACCCGTTTATTTAAAGTGAAATTACTTGTTTATTTTAATTTGAAATTACCCGTTTATTTAAAGTAAAATTACCTGTTTATTTTAAAATAAAATTACCCGTTTATTTAAAGTGAAATTACTTGTTTATTTTAATTTGAAATTACCCGTTTATTTAAAGTGAAATTACTTGTTTATTTTAATTTGAAATTACCCGTTTATTTAAAGTGAAATTACCTGTTTATTTTAATTTGAAATTACCTGTTTATTTAAAGTGAAATTACCTGTTTATTTTAAAATAAAATTACCCGTTTATTTAAAGTGGAATTACCTGTTTATTTGAATAGGGTCCACCTGGACCAGCTGGATCAGAAGGAGACCAGGGTTCCCAGGGTGCACTTGTAAGTAAATAAAAATACAATCTTCATTAACCGTCTTCGTTAATTAACTCGATAAAGGTACTATAATAACTAACATGATAAAGATTCAGGTTAAATTGATGTCTTCTCAGTATAACATTTTACTTTGCTCATACAAATTATCCAAGTTTTATTATAGCAGATTTTTCTTAAACTTGTCTATGCTTTATAATAAACAATTATGTAGAAAAATATTTTGTAATTTTAATATTGGGTCATTTGTTTAATTTAAGGGACAACCTGGAGAACGTGGACCTGCTGGTGAACCTGGAGCTAAAGGAGACTCTGTAAGTGACATCGTTAAGGGGGGATAAGTAAGATCTACAAGGGGAGTAATCACGATCAATAAGGGGGATAAGTGAGATCAACAAGGGGTGATAAGTAAGATCAACAAGGGGGAAATCATGATCAATAAGGGGGATAAGTGAGATCAAAAAGGGGGATAAGTGAGATCAACAAGGGGGATAAGTGAGATCAACAAGGGGGATAAGTGAGATCAACAAGGGGGATAAGTGAGATCAACAAGGGGGATAAGTGAGATCAACAAGGGGGAAATCATTATCAATAAGGGGGATAAGTGAGATCAACAAGGGGGATAAGTGCGATCAACAAGGGGGATAAGTGAGATCAACAAGGGGTTAAGTGAGATCAACAAGGGGGATATGATCAAGGGGGATTATGATCAGCCCTTAACATGGCTAGTGCAATTTTTTTATAAAATGAACCACATATCTACTTCAAACCCTCAATGATATGAATTAATTCAATGAATGAAACATGACATCACCTCTAGGGAGAGCCTGGACCTCCAGGTCTGGATGGTCAAGCTGGACGACCAGGTGAACCAGGTCCTAAAGGTGTGACAGGTGCTGCAGGAGTGGCCGGAGTCCCAGCTGATAAAGGAGATCGGGGAGATGATGGTTGGTACTCACTCACATATTCATTGTACTCACACTTGGTCACTTTCTGGTGACTATGCATATATATATATATATATATATATATATATATATATATATATATAAGCCTATATATATATATATATATATATATATATATATATATATATATATATATATATATATATATATATATATATATATATATATATATATATATATATATATATACAGATATATATATATATATATATATATATATATATATATATATATATATATATATATATATATATATATATATACAGATATATATAAGCATATATAATATATATATATATATATATATATATATATATATACAGATATATATAAGCATATATATATATATATATATATATCAGTTTGAGGGTGTACAGGCATGTGTGTGTGTTAACCTGATATGAGTATGTAAATATTTTTCAAAAATTAGATTTTGTATTTGTCAAAACCTGACAATGTGAAACCTGTCTTTAAAACCCTCTCCGTGTATTGACAGGCCCTGGTGGTGCACCTGGACCACCTGGACGTCAAGGTAAACGTGGAGTACAAGGTGATGCTGGAGAGGCTGGATTTGCAGGCCCACCTGTAAGTCTTCCAGCAGTCATTTTCATTCTTTTCATAAAATTAACTGTCATTTTCATTATTTTAATTTAAAAAATGGTCTTTTTCATTCTTTTCATAATGTAAACTGTCATTTTCATTTTATTAGGATAAACGGCCATTCTTATTATTTTAATAACATAGATAAGCACATTCAAAGTAGTTCCTTTTAATTGAATGTAAATGAACTCTCTTTTCAAAGTAGTTCCTTTTAATTTCATGTCAATGAACTCTCTTTTCAAAGTAGTTCCTTTTAATTTCATGTCAATGAACTCTCTTTTCAAAGTAGTTCCTTTTAATTTCATATCAATGAACTCTCTTTTCAAAGTAGTTCCTTTTAATTTCATGTCAATGAACTCTCTTTTCAAAGTAGTTCCTTTTAATTTCATGTCAATGAACTCTCTTTTCAAAGTAGTTCCTTTTAATTGAATGTAAATGAACTCTCTTTTCAAAGTAGTTCCTTTTAATTTCATGTCAATGAACTCTCTTTTCAAAGTAGTTCCTTTTAATTTCATGTCAATGAACTCTCTTTTCAAAGTAGTTCCTTTTAATTTCATGTCAATGAACTCTCTTTTCAAAGTAGTTCCTTTTAATTTCATGTCAATGAACTCTCTTTTCAAAGTAGTTCCTTTTAATTTCATGTCAATGAACTCTCTTTTCAAAGTAGTTCCTTTTAATTGAATGTCAATGAACTCTCTTTTCAAAGTAGTTCCTTTTAATTTCATGTCAATGAACTCTCTTTTCAAAGTAGTTCCTTTTAATTGAATGTAAATGAACTCTCTTTTCAAAGTAGTTCCTTTTAATTTCATGTCAATGAACTCTCTTTTCAAAGTAGTTCCTTTTAATTTCATGTCAATGAACTCTCTTTTCAAAGTAGTTCCTTTTAATTGAATGTAAATGAACTCTCTTTTCAAAGTAGTTCCTTTTAATTTCATGTCAATGAACTCTCTTTTCAAAGTAGTTCCTTTTAATTTCATGTCAATGAACTCTCTTTTCAAAGTAGTTCCTTTTAATTGAATGTAAATGAACTCTCTTTGTTGAAAGGGTGAGCCAGGACCACAAGGCAGACGTGGACCTCCAGGACAGGCAGGTGAAAAGGTGCGTACAAAACTGGTGTCTTTTTTTAAAGCTTAGACTTTGGTAGCCTTGTGACCTTAACCTTTGGTAGTACCATGACCTTGACCTAAAAACTATTTTTTTTGTTTTTCCAGGGATTGGCTGGTGAACCAGGAGACCCAGGAGAGCCAGGCAACAAAGGGAGACCAGTATGTGCTTGTTTTTTTTTTATATTCATCTAATTAGTGGCCTAAAGTTTAGTTAACCACTGCTAGTCTGACACTTGAAGCCACTGTGGACCATATGACTGAGTCTAACACAAGAAGCCCCTGGACCATATGACTGAGTCTAACACAAGAAGCCCCTGGACCATATGACTGAGTCTAACACAAGAAGACCTCTGGATCATATGACTGTCTAACACAAGAAGACCTCTGGAACATATGACTGTCTAACACAAAAAACCCCTGGACCATATGACTGAGTCTAACACAAGAAACCCCTGGACCATATGACTGAGTCTAACACAAGAAACCCCTGGACCATATGACTGAGTCTAACACAAGAAACCCCTGGACCATATGACTGAGTCTAACACAAGAAACCCCTGGACCATAAGACTGAGTCTAACACAAGAAGACCTCTGGACCCTACAACCCACCATAGCACAAGAAGCCCCTTGATCCCATGAACCACTGCTTGTCTGACCCTAGAAGCAGCTTGACCCTATGACCCTCCCCCTTCCATGCTATGGAGAACGCTCTTACAGTAAATAATGTTAAGTTCCTGGCACCAGGCTGAGCTAGCTTGCTCTTCTATTTGGGTCAAAACACAAGTGAGGAATCTTATATAAAATATTTCAATTTTTTTTGTTTACTTGCTAGGGTGATCCAGGTATTCAGGGCCGACGTGGACAGTCAGGAGATGCAGGTATTCAAGGAGTCCCAGGAGAGCCAGGAACCCCAGGACATCCTGGACCTCAAGGCTTGCCTGGCCCACAAGGTCCTAATGGACCAACTGGACCTCAAGGAAGACCTGGAATCAAGGTAATGTTTAACAGTTACATGTTTACAGGCTCATAAGGTTGAGTAATATTTATTTGTTCACCATTGCCACTGTTTAATTTTTTAATTTCACGCATCATATAGAAAAGGAAAATAATGAAATAATGTTTGATTAAATTGGATTTTAAAAATTATTTAACATGTTTATAAAAATATTTCCAAATTTATCTTATATTAGTAATATATTAATAATATAAGCTCACTTGAGAGGTCTATATTACATAGCTTTAAAGTCTTCTGTCATATAAAAATCTTTAAAATCTAGGCCCTTCAGATACACGTTAATTCAAAAGATTGAAGTGAAATGTAAATCTTTTATTCTGATGTTTAGGGAACCTCTGGGGAGCTTGGTAGACCTGGCCGTCCAGGAAGTAACGGAGCACCTGGCCAGCCTGGGTACCCAGGTATCAAGGGGGCCCAAGGAGAAGCTGGTATTCCTGTACGTAAAACATTTACTGTTGGCCTCAGTTTTATTTGTTCATTTTGTGTTTCAACTTTAAAACTTGCCAAACTTTACAAAATAATGAATATTTATCAACTAGTTTACTAAAGTGCCGGACAGGTAAAGTTATTTTTTTTTAATTCGTTTGAACTAATTTTTGAAGCTCTTTTATTTGAAATGTGTTTGTCTTTGCTGTCTAGGGATCTGAAGGTCCAACTGGACCCCCAGGCCCTGCTGGTCAACGAGGAGAACAAGGTACACCTGGTGCAGCAGGAGAGACAGGACCTACTGGGGCACCTGGACCTAAAGGACCTAGAGGAGCGGCTGGTAGAAATGGTAAGCTTTCTTGTCCACATAAATAGATGGTTGCTTTTTATTCTTGATACCAAAATAGTGGCTTATCTAGTTGGTGTAAATAGTAAGTAAGATAAACAGTTTATTTTTATTCTCTTGATAATAAAGAAGTAGCATACCTATGGGGGTGTTAAGGTGATTAGAACCCCTACCTCAAGAGACACTTAAAACAAAAATTGTCTCATATTAAGTACCCGCAATAGGCAACAGTGCACGCATCTTCTTGTTTTTACAATTTTAAAATATTGTATAAAGATTACAATTTTACAAACAAATTTTGAATACCCACCATGACCAAATTTCAGCTGTGCTAAACTAATATTGGATGGTCAAATGGTAGAGCAATGAAAGTAATATATTGTAAACAGGCAGATGAATATTTTCACTAAATTATTTTTATTAATGAATTGGTACCTGTCTTAAGTTGTGGAAATTACTGAGACCACCCAGTTTTAATTGGTACCTGTCTTAAGTTGTGGAAATTACTGAGACCACCCAGTTTTAATTGGTACCTGTCTAGTGAAAAGTAATAGGAACCAGGCACACAATACTTTGAAATACAGATACCACAGACAGCCTACAGCTGAGTGCCTGATGGCCCTTCAAGTTTGCCAGAATTTTCTAAAATAATTGTGTCATTCCAGGCATTGATGGCTATCAAGGCAAACAAGGAGACAGTGGACCACCAGGCCAGTCCGGCCCAGTTGGAGAGCCAGGCGCTCCTGTAAGTTGTTTGTAAACATAACAAAATGTTAGGCCTACACATTTTTTACTTCAGCTGATTTAATTTTTTCTTGACTCAATGTACCAAACCCTTTTCATACCATTTTTATTTATAATTAAAGAAATTAACCTTTAAATGTTCATATTAGTGTAGGATGATTATATAATTAATTAAAGTAAAATAAACCTTTAATAAATGTATATAATAATGTAGGCTAATTATGTCTAAATTAATGAAAATTCCCCTTTGAAAACATTAGTGTAGGCTAATCAGATCCTTAATTAAAGAAAAATTCACCTTTTGGCAGGGAGCACCTGGTGCACCTGGTGCCCCAGGACTTCAAGGCCAAGCTGGAGACAAAGGACCAGACGGTGACGCTGGACTTCCAGGAAATCCTGGCAACCCTGGCCTTCCTGGCCCCCCTGGACCAGCTGGAAATGCTGGACCATCAGGCACTAAAGGACCTAGGGTATATTTCTTTATTAAAAGTTACATTTGCCCAATAAATACAATTTTATTTTTAACTTTTTAACTGTTCTTTCCCATTTGAGTCCGTATTCCAATTTATTAATCTAATGTTGTAAAAAATTATTTCAGGGAGAAAATGGACCAGAAGGACCACGTGGACCTGCCGGAGCTGCTGGAGCACCTGTAAGGGCAGATTATTTTAATTAGTAACTTAATCTTAGGATTAGCTTAATCAAGAACCTGTAGGGACAAATTATTTTAAATAGTAAATTAATCTTAGGATTAGCTTAGTCAACACTTGTAAGGACAAATTATTTTAATTAGTAAATTAATCTTAGGATTAGCTTAATCAAGCACCTGTAGGGACAAATTATTTTAATTAGTAAATTAATCTTAGGATTAGCTTAATCAAGGAAAAATTATTTTAATTAGTAAATTAATCTTAAGATTAGCTTAGTCATGCAAGTTACAAAGTCTAGCACTAATCAGGTAAGTAATGAATCATTGTTAACTTTTTATTTATTTGCCTCTCTTTCATTTGTTTGTGTGTGTGTGTGTGTGTAGGGAACTCAAGGCCCAGCTGGACCTGATGGTGTAGATGGTGAAGCTGGTGAAAATGGTGACAAAGGTGACCCAGGATACCCAGGTTTACCTGGAATTCAAGGTGCAGAGGTAAGTTCAGGCCTCCATCAATTTATTAACATTATTATATTTTGATATTTTTGTTTAATTTATACTTATATTCTGACATTCAATTGCTTATGGTCAATAAAAATATACATTTTTAAATAGCGTAGGCTACTTAGTTTATTTAAGAAAAGTAACCATTTAGTTACTAGTTAGCATACAAATTGTGTACAGGTCTTTTTTTGTTTACACTCTTTGTATGTCTGTAATTTGTGCACTACTAAACCAAACCTGTGTATCCTATTAAAATGTTAAAAACTTGAATGTCCTAAACTATGGGTCCTATTAAAATGTTTAAAACTTAAATGTCCTAAACACAGGGACCTTCTGGAGATCAAGGAGGTAGAGGCCCACCTGGACCACCAGGACCTAGGGTAAGTTATTTTTATATAATATTTTTTGTATTAAACTCTCAATACGTTTTAGGCAGTAATGTTTTATTTGTTTCAATATTGAGTGGATTACAATTAAATTGTTTAATTCCCTTCTCCGTTTTTTATTCCAAATACTGTATAAAACAAATTTTTTTGTTCATATCCTATTCCATGTTTTAAAATTGCTTTACTAACTATCAGGGACCTGATGGATCTAGAGGTCTCATTGGGGCAGAGGGTGATGTTGGACAAGAGGGACCCCCAGGTCCAACTGTGAGCAAAATAATCTTTACATTTTTATCAACTTACAATTTATTATAAACATTTCTAAGCTGAGAATAACAATCCATGCAGGGGTTTAAATCTTAGTGTTATATAAAATCTCAAAATAATTTAACAGCCAACAGCATAGTTTTTAATTCCTCATTAAAAGAATATTGAAGAGGTTTAGGTTTAAATCTCGGCGTGCTTAGATTTTAATTCTTCATAAAAAAAATGTGTAGAGGTTTAAATGTCACTGTTATATGAAGTCTTAAAATAATTTCAATGCCAACAGAATAGCTTTTAATTCTTCATTAAAAAAATTGGTTGAGGTCGTAGAGGTTTGGGTTTACATCACGTTCATTAACATTTTTTTCTGTAAAAGCTTCAGTTAACATCTTTTTTTTTTTTAATTAGGGACCAAGAGGACCTGCCGGTGAAGACGGTAGACGTGTAAGTATAAGTCTGAGATTTGTTGCAATCAGCTCAGTTAGAGTTGTCTGAATTAGATAAACTACTGCAGTTGTTTAAAAAAAGTTGTTGCTGATGACTGCTTTGATTGCATTAAATTTTTAAATTTTATTTCTCTTGTTCTTTAGGGACCTCAAGGAGAACCTGGCAGACCAGGACCACCTGTGAGTTCATGAGCCAAATTTTTAAATGACCCAACTTTTAGAATGTAGAACTAACAATCATGACAAAAACACTAAATTTTCTTGCCCTTGTATTTAAATCACTTTATTATCCTAACGCTGACCTGTTGATTCAGTTAAAAGAATAAAAACAAGTAAAATTTCAATTATTTTTTTATGATTTGCTACCCTCAGGGACCACCAGGCCAGTCAGTCTATGCCTCTGCAATGCAAAGCTGGACTGGACAAAAAGCTGGAGATCCATACTTGGTAAGATAGCCAACAATTGAGTAATTCATCCTACATAACATGCATTTAAATATTAAACAGTCATCTTCACATCTAGCCTTTGATTTTATTGGGGGAGGCAGGGACTAAATATATAACAATGTACAAATTTTTATTGCACCTGAGATCTACAAATAGCTATGGAACTGTGCATAAAAAATACAAAAACATTTTTCCTTATATTTTCCACACACAAATTTAAGAGGGGGGGGGGGGTGGGGGCTTTGACAAATTTACCCCTAAACCTGCTTATGTTAATGATATAACTAGGTAAATTTATTTACATTCAAAATAAAAGACTAGTATATTTTGCTAAGACAATAAATAAAAAGATAGCATTAGGCTATGTGTCTTATTTCAAAAGGTTTTGTAGTACTGAATTTAAATATCTTGTAGCTTCACAATTAAATGCTTTATTTTTTGTTAGGGTGATGCACCTGAAGAAGCCCGCAATACAATAGAAGCCCTCAAGAAAGTTTCAGATGAGATTAAAAAGCTGAGAAAACCAACTGGGGAGAAAACTTCACCTGCAAGAACTTGCAGAGAATTAGCTGCCTCTTCAGAAGAGAAGCTCAAAAATGGTCAGTTCCCATCATATTGTTTTGTTTAATTCTGTCAAAGTAAGGAATTTTTTTTTTAAATATAATTGTATTAAAGAATTTTTTTTAATTAAATTAGAACTAAAGCTTCAACAAATATTCTAAGCTACACTGTTTGCTCATATTATTTCTCAAGTTATTGTAATGTTGTTTTTTTCCTTGACTTGCCTATGTTACCCTAGTTCTTTTATTAACTTCTTGATAATTTTCAAAACAAAAAGTGAAGGTTTTTTCCTTGTAGTATGACATAGGTTATATTCATAGATGGTGTCTGTAGGGGTGGGGGTGAAGGACTGAACTTATGTGACAAAGTGATCACATTTTTACTTGTTAAAAATAATTTTCTAAACTTATTTCAACTTTTTAAATTGGGAAATAGCATTGAAATTAATGAAATCTAAGTAACATTGACCCATATTTTCTAGAATTGTCATTATTAAATAGTGATTTGGGTTGTGGGGTAGGGGTGGATACTAAATTTAGATGTCATTTGCCATGACAGTAGGAAGAAAGGGGTGAGTGGGGGGGGGGGGAAATCTGCCAAATAAAGCATGCCATCATTTATGGATGACCTCATATGTGCTTGTAATTTTTTAAACTAAGTTTCCACCTTCTAAACACTACTGACACAATGTTTCAGGCCTTTACTGGGTGGATCCCAATGGTGGTGGTATTGCTGATGCCATTCAGGTCTTCTGTCGCTTCAACAATGAAAACTTGGATGATACACAGACTTGCTTGGTACCTGCAACTTCAGTGGTGAGTTTTCAAATTTCAACGTCAAGTAGACATTATTTTAAGAAATATAAATTGTTCTGTTTACAAATTCATCATTTTGTATTAAAAGTTGAATGATTATGTTTATAATGTGAGCATATTATGTTTGCAGTTTGAGAAAAAGCAATGGTTTACCAGAAGACCATCTGGTGCTGAAGAATTTGCACTGTTTGCTGAAAATTTTGCAGAATCTGAGGTTGTTAACTTAAAAAAAAAATTTTTTTTATTCAAAATTATGTCAAGAATCTGGTTTCAAATCCTTGAAATGTTTTATTAAATTTTTTTAACTGTAAATTAATATTTCACTAAAATCAAAATAAAATTTCACATGAGGTATTTTAGTTTATTTCTATTGACTAACATATTTTTTAAAAATTGTTCTCAATACTCTGTTCAACAGTTCTCCTATCAGACCCACAAATCTCAGGTTAAATTCTTGCAATACCTCAACAAGAAAGCCAAACAAAGAATCACCATCCACTGCAAGAATGTTGTGGCTGTATTTGACCAGGCCAATAACACTTGGGACAATGCCATGAAGCTCATTAGCTTTGACGAGGAGGATGTCACTGCTCAGGGCAAGAAAACATTCAGATACAAAGTAATTGAGGATAACTGCAAGGTCAGTTACAAGAATTAGTTTCACTTTTCATGTTTTGACATTTAATAACATACCTTTAAAAAATTAGCAAATTATTATTTTTAAAGGACAAAATAAGAAAAGTATAGAGATAATAGTACTTTTTTAAGCAGCTGTTTATGTTTTATTTATTTTTTTCAGGAGAAGAATGGTCAGTGGGGTACTACTGTCATTGAGGTACGAGGCAAGGATCAACAGCTCAAGAGACTACCAATCCTCGATGTAGGCTTGAAAGATGTAGCTGGAAGCGAACAAGAATTTGGCATTGAAATAGGAAATGCCTGCTTCGGCAGCTGAGATGTTAAAAAAACTTTATTAGCTTGGCAGTGATAGTATCTCATAATTCATTTTATATCAACATGTCTGATTTCACATTTTATTAAAAATGCCCAGGCTAATTTTTTAATGTTAAAATAAATATTTTTGTTTGTTTTGGGTTTGCATGATATTGTCTATCACTTTGGGAAAATTGTTTACATTTGTTTTAGTTATGTTTATTTCTCATATGCCTAGGACCTTTAAACATTCGTTTAGCCTAGGATATGTAAGTTTGAATAAACTTTCATAACAAAAACTCATTTTTTTCCTAAATACATAGACAATGCCCTGAATTCCCTAAAATTCATTTGTGGTAATTCGCTCCACTTGTCCTTTTCAGTCACTTTAAACATATGTGTTCATTAGAACATTTTAATGACAACTATTGTGACACTAATGTTTTTGTTTGTGTTGAATAATATGAATTTAAATTTACAAAATGGTCTCAGAATTTTTTTCAGTGCCAAATTACGAGTGATTTGAAACACAAAAGTGCCTTTAAATGTCAAAGTAATGGATTAATATTCACTCAAACTTCTTTAACAAATATTTTTTAGTAATATCACAATGGTGACTAAATGCATAGTGCAACATAAAAAAAGAAACACCATTTTAAAAAGTTACAAGAAATTTAAACCAAAAACCTGGGTCAAAATATTTAAGCTAATAAACAACAATAAATGGCAGCAAACCAGTATTTAAAAAATTTATTTCAACATCAACAAATTGTGTGGGTTTGGCCTAATGATTTATGGTGAACTTTTCTTGTAATTTTTATTTTTTTATTTTAGAAAACTTGTGATAAAACTTTGCAATGACCATTCAATTGATTTCATGAATATTTAATTATGAAGAAGTCTAATAATTTTTTAAAATGATACGGCTTACTGTGATTTAGACATTTTATTAAAGATCTTTTCTCTGATGGCTTCTCTAGGCTTTTACATTGCACTAAAACATACATCTCAGATGAACGCAAGGAGAGATTTTCTTCACATATTTGTAATTTAGTAAAAGCAGTTTGAATCAATCAGTTTTGCTTTTGTGGTTTATGTAATAGTGTTAATAAATGTGATGAATGAATTGTTATTGTTCACAGAGCAATGAATGCCAGTTCTTTGGTCAATGCTTTTTTGTGTAAATATTGTATCAAAATCTCAATTGTTTTTAATGTGTTATGAGGAATTTCTTAATCCGTCCAGATGTCTGCCATTTATTTTATTTTTAATTATTTTTATCATTAAAGTTTACATTTTTTTTTTTTTTGCAATAATAAAAATTTGAAAGTAATGAAATTTTTTATGTTTCTTATTTTATTACAACAAATCTAAATACAATAAATACTATATAAAACCCTTATCATACAACTTAAATGAAGTATCACTATAAACTATAATTGTAAAACAAAAATGCATAAACATTATAAGACTATGCTGGACCTAAATGTTGACTAACTGTATGCATACACACACATTATGATACTTATGGTGTTAGCCCCCCCCCACCCTAAACACACCAAAGGAAAAAAGTATACATATATATATATATATATATATATATATATATATATATATATATATATATATATATATATATATATATATATATATATATGGGGGTGGTTATGTGTGTGTATGTATTGTCGAGATGGTCAATGTGTAGATATAAAACTTTTAGACTTTTAATTTTTAACTCTAATTATTCATTAACTGAACAGTCAAAAAGCATTTTCTTCTATATATTTTTCAATTTTTCGTCTTTGGGTCACCCCCCCCCCCCCATATGGTGTCACCCGGTGCGGTCCGCACCCCCCCCCCCCCCTTCGCCTCGCGGCGCCTATGAGTGTCATACTATCGTGGATCTCAAGTCACTCTCAAATTCATAGTAGTGAATTTGCCAAAAACTGTAGGAAGAACATTAAGAACCTAACCTTGTTTTATTATTCAAGATTTTTCCCTTATTAAACAATGCAGAGTATTAGACTTGATTATTAATGAAAAGGAAAGTTTTAAAATATGTTGTAGGCTATAGATCTAGTCATACAAAACATTATAATAAGTCATTTGTGATTAAGCTTCTTCGATCTCACGACATATATATTCATGGTTTCCTTCGTCCCATAAGCTTCTCATCGCAGGTTTGCGATTTTAAACGATTTACCAGCCAAACTTGATTTTCTTTAAATTTAACTTAAAATAAATAAGTTTAACACGTAAACTTAAGAACATTCAACATGGAACTCAACCCGACCCTTACTCATAGTCCATACGCTTCCACCAAAAAGGGTCTAAGTCAAGTCAGTCGAATTTATTTTACCCCCTCCCTACATCCTAGTCTAATTATATAATTATAAGGACACAGGTCTAAATAGATCTAGTAGAATGCTGAATCTCGAAAACTGTTCAAGGTATCGACTTGAGAATATTATTTTCTGATTCTACGGAGGATTTAAACTATACTTGCAATGCGTAGTCTTCAGAGGGTTAATCATGACCTAACTGCACTAGTAAGCCTACTAATACTTAGCGTTGCCATGGAGAAGATTTTTAACTTTGATCCCAACCTTCTGCTATCGATTTTGTTCTCACATCAAAGATGGATGTCAAAACTAATGGATCTTCTAAAGGTTAGAAATTAGTTTAAAATCAAGTTCTGTTCATATTAATAGAATAATAAGATGCCTACTATTTGCGCTATGTACTTATTCTACTAACTATCTTACGAGGCTATCTAATTCTACGTATTATTATTGTGTATTAATAAACTATTATTTAATACAACAGGATTACATACTACGTCACACTTAGTGCTAACTTCTAAAAGTTATGTAACCTTATGGCTTATTTGACTATAATCAGACAGATGGTGGGACTGTTCAAGGCAGGACAAGTCATGACTAGACAACACAAATTCTAAAGACAAAATCTAGTCTAACTAAAAACTAAAAATCTTAAAGTCACAATTTTGTTTATTTGAGTATTTGTTGATTTATTTTTAGATTTTAGATTAATCAATGGGCTACTCATAATAAAAAAAAAATATGCAAACATACATAAACTAGATCTAAAAATGAAATTCAACTGTATGGTCTATACCAGGGGTCTCCAAACTACAGCCTGCGGGCTGGATGCGGCCCGCGAGGTCCTCTCATCCGACCCGAGGAGATTGTTTTGTAAACGAAAAAAATGTTTGTTGGAGGTGGCTGGGGAAAAATTCAAAACAAATTGAAAATGTAGCATTGTGTGCAAAAGTACCACTGCCAACCGTGTTGCAGACATTGATGAAAACATGTGGACATTAGCAGTGTACTGAATCTTGTGTTAAAGATGGTGAAATTAATAAGGTCACATGGGCTCATCTATAGATAGTTCAGAGACAAGTTGAAAGATACAAACGCATAATCGCAAGAATTACCATATTTCACGGCAGTTAGATGGCTAAGTTGTGTGATAGTTCTTAGCAGGTTATTGATATATATATATATATATATATATATATATATATATATATATATATATATTTAATATCGTTGGGAGGTGGAAGACAGTAGGCGTTCTTCGGGGGGTGGGGAGGGCTCTGCCACCTCGAAGAGTTGCCTGGAAGACACTTTGGCCCCCGAACTAATATTTGATAATTAATGCGGCCCTTGGGCTGAAAAGTTTGGAGACCCCTGGTCTATACAATAATTAGTAATTTAATTAATAGGGGCTGAAAAAAATTTCCGCCGTGGGCCTCGCTTATGCTTAATCCGCCCCTGATTTCAGCCTTCACCCTTTCCAACACAACATCATCCCAATGTCTTTATCATCCTGGGGTCAGCTGTTGTTAATAATTATGGTGTTTGGTATCAAATCTGGAGAATACTGTCTCCTTTAAGAACAGTTTTATAAAAAGATCATGAAAACAATGGATTAGCATTTTTTTTTAAATTAAAGTTTTATGTTTAGATTACTTTGTGTTTTAAAAGCAAAGTGAGTAATGAAAAAAATATTCAAAGTTTAAGTAGTCTATTTTAAACAAGTACCTAAATGATTTTAAGAAACCTGTAGTAAAAAAAATAATACACAATGTTTACTTTTTCCCTCTGATGATTTTTGTTTAAGACATTGTCTCATATAAACCATTTAATTAACATGCAAATGTAGAAGGGTCCTTTTTTTACTTTCTCATACATATGAAGTATAGAGAAAGTCTTGTAATCGTGCAAAAGTTCCCATCCCCTGTTGTTTTATATAAGAATATTCGAGAAAGTTTAGGGGAGATCACTCCCGGTTTATTTTAATTTTGCTCTTCAAATCTGCTGTACAGGTATCTCATTTGATAATCCAGACGTTGAGAGTTTCCTAGACAGTCTATTTCAACTAATCAAAGAGGAAGCCCTGAAAAAAGGCACATCAAGAGAAACAGCAGTTATAGAATTTAAACAGCCACATGAGTTAGAGGTAGAAAAAAACTTTTGAAGGATTGAATTTATATTTCTAAAGTTTTGTAAAAAAAATGTTTTGGAAATTTTAAACTGACATTTTTTAATTTAATTGTTCACATGTTGCTAAGCTAACCATGTTTTTCTATCAGACTTTTTAAAAAAATTATTTCACATTTTTTATATTTTCACATTTTTAAATATTTATTTATTCAAACATATACAGTTATCAATAATTACTCATTAACATATACCTTTCTTTCTTCTTAAACTGTTTTAGTCAGTTATGCCAATGCATTTCAATCAAACTTAAAAACATGCTAATCTTGAAGAGAAATTTATTATAATTTCTATCACTGTAGGTCCTGTTCGATTTTGAAATTCACCACAAACCATCTAGTCATGAATCACTTTTGGAAGAAGTTAAAAAGATTATTAAATACAGCGTCAAGTCAGGTAAGGTTTACAAACAGGCTTGCGGCGTCAAGTTAGTTTAAGTTGATAAGTGTAGTGTTGTCAAGTCAATTGAAGTTAACAAGTATAGTGCCAGGTAAGGTAAATGAAAATGACTGAATTATTTGTATACTTAAACATACTAATTCATTGCACATGTTGCTGCAGTCTCAAAAGAAAAGAAGTCCAAGGACACTCATTGTGATAACATTCAATTGTTAACATTGATATATTTTTAGACAAGTGGCCTAATTATCTGCAGGGCGTAGTGATATATTTTTAGACAAGTGACCTAATTATCTGCAGGGCGTAGTGATATATTTTTAGACAAGTGACCTAATTATCTGCAGGGCGTAGTGATATATTTTTAGACAAGTGACCTAATTATCTGCAGGGCGCTTTCAGATCAATATGATTTAGTTCTACACACTAGAGTGAAGAAACGTTTTTTAAGGGTTCTATCAGCATGTTACTCATTGTGTAATTTTAGATGTGTGACCTTGTTTTCTAAAACTGCGTTTTTTAAGTGTAAATAGCTCTGGGGTTATATTAGATTTTAGTTGTTAGGTCGCAGGTTTGTTCACTCTCCCACCCAAATGCCGCTGGCATGCTGTATGAATGCCTTGAGTTAATCACCCTCCAAAATAGTGTGGTATAATACAGCTTGGGGAACACCTAGGTGTCAGGGGTGCATGCTCTAGGGAGCCACCAATTACACTAACAGTGATGTGCCTGGTGCATCCCCTGGTTTGGTCGACCGGTCACTCGATCACTTGTTTTAGTCAACAATAATAGTAGCCCAGTGTGTTTCTAGTATACAGCTCTTCTTAAAACTCACCTGACTCACAGGGTGTAGGTGGATATGCCTGGTGCAAGATAGCCACTAGGGAACTCTGTACACCAAACTGCACCTTACTGCCAGGGGGCTGCCCTCCAGAAAATTTTTCCGCAAAAAAACACCTCAGGAGTATTCTCAACAACTTCCCAAAGTTTCATGAAAGATGTGGTACTGCATAAAGGACATATAAACAGACATATTTACATACTTTCATTTATATATATATAGATCAATATAGATAATACAACTCTAAGATAATATTCTATTCTGAAACCTCCCAGTACTCTAGTGGGTAAAGTAGAGACAAGCTTTTCCTATAGTCACTTAATAAGCAGCATTTAAGTGCTTGAGTAAGCCTCTGATTATCATCAAGAAGAAGAAGAATTTCAAGTCTTGAGTATTAAGGTGAGGATAAGCATTGGGTGGGCGTGCCTTAATTAGGTATTAGGTTAATTATCAGTGTGATTTGCCACTATACTGTTTGTATAAAAATAGTCAGTAGTAATAGTTATAAAAGTGAAGTTTTCACTGTTTCCCTAATTAATGTCTGATACACTGATTAGGTCTGCCTGGCTCATGTCTGATGCCAAGACATGAACACATTTTATCCTTGCACTGCTCATAACTCACTTTGCTTTCATGTACCTGCAGTAATAGTTTGAATAAATTAGACTTGACATGAAATATTTACACTTTCAAAGCCTCATGAAAATATTTCACCATCATAAATTATTAAGTTATTAAAAAAAAACATAACTATAAATTCAGTGACCTTTTAATTTAAAATAACCAAAATCAACAACCAAACTGTGTTGTGAACAATAAAAATCTTATTTTAATGCAGGTATTAATATTTTTTTCTAACTGTACAGGTCACCCACATTTTCACAACTTACTGTATGCTGGCCTTGACCCATATTCCTTATCAGGGGCATGGCTGACAGATGCACTCAATGCTAATATGTAAGAGAATTTTTTTTTGGTCTCTTTCTCTGCATTTTCTAAAGCAAGTTAACATTTTTTACTATTTGATAATTTTTCCTCTTATTGTAGACTGAAGAAAAGAATTATGTAATTAAAGTAATTTAATGCAGGTGAATAAAGTACTTTAAACATTTTTTTTTTTAAAATTTGTTTTCATGTAAAAACATTCGGCTGTGAGTTTTTAACGTCTGCTGGTGTTTACAATTCCTGAAAAATAATAGCTGAGTGAGCAGTTTTTTTTCCATCACACCCCCCAGCTAACGCCTACATGTTGATGTTTTAGCCTTATTTCTGATGACTCAGCCTTTCTCATACAAACAGATGTGTATTTTTATTTAAATGTTCCTCCAAAACAACTCAGTTTTACTCTGTCTGTGGAACTACTTATTTCTGTAGATTATTTTATTTAATAACTTAGTTTTGCATGCAACTAGATTCGGTTCAATTATATGAAAGATGCTATTAAAATTATACAAAAGCCTGATAATGTTTAAATACAAATATATATATATACAATATGTTGGCAAATCTACACTCATCTAAGTAATAAAATAAAAACATTTCAGCAAATGTTGAACACTGCTAACAGACCCACTTATCAGATATGATTTTAAAACTGTTGTATGTATACAGTTTCATCCACTTAGCAATAGAACAATATTGGCTCTGTTATTTCCATTTATGCTGCATGTTTTATTAATATCTTCACCAAAACTTAGACATACATTTGAAGCCAGCCCAGTTTTCATCATGATGGAGAAATACATGTTCAAAAAACTTTCAACACTGATTGGTTATACTAATGGAGATGGCCTTTTCTGCCCAGGTAAAAGAGATAGCAAGGTTCTTAATGTACTTCAACAAAACACAAGATGCATGATGCGTGTAGGAAGAATAACTGTGTATATAGACATATATGTAATATATTCTAGACATATATATAATATATATATATATATATATATATATATATATATATATATATATATATATATATATATATATATATATATATACATATACACACCTACAATAACATATACATATGTACATATATTGATATATATTTATGTATATTATATATATATATATAGGGTCTTTATATATTATTTATATATATATAGGCCTACATATATATATATATATATATATACCTACAATAACATATACATATGTACATATATTGATATATATATATGTATATATATGTATATTATATATATATATAGGGTCTTTATATATTATATATATATATATATATATATATATATATATATATATATATATATATATATATATATATATATATATATATATATATACTATACATGTAGGTGTCTATATCTATATGCTTAGCTAGATGGACTCGGGCAGATGAGGCTCGTTAGCTGGGGACAGCCACTCTTCTAGGAGAGACAACTCCAAAATTAAAACAACTGCTGCCTTGTAGTTTGTTCTTGGTTGGACAAAGGCTATGGAAGCAAATCCAAAAAGAAAAGCAGGCTGAAATCGGAGTCAATGGCCTCAATGGCGCATAACCAGTTGACACGTAACGCTTAATTGTGTTGGAGGCGTGGTCGAGTCGGCAAAAAGCTCATGGTTGATACATTCGAACAAAGTTTCGATTTTCAAACCCACTGGCAGATAAATCTCGATCCCCTTCAACACTAATAATTAAGAACGAAGAAGAAGAAGAAAAAGCTAGATGGTGTGGCAGGATTATAGAGCTTATGACTGCTAACCCAAATTTCTTGAGTTTGCATAGGATATCCATGAGTCCACCCAGCTTTGATGGGTACCTGACTCACTACAGGGAAACAAAGTCAGCTTGTCTTAATGCTGACCACACAATTCCCTTGTATGCTCAAGTCATTGCTTAAGTCATTGAAACAGATAAACTTTACTTCATAAGTCTTGGGCTCAATAGGAAAAGATGATGTATATTCATATACACACATGTACATAAGCAACATATGGGAGTGAAAAATGCTCTGCTATAAAAAATATTTAAATTTAAAATAATGCATTAAAAAAGGTATTAATGTCTAAAAAACTTTCATAAAGCTAGAAATTAAAATACTTAAATCAACAAAATAACATCAATATATCTTGCAGGTGGGTCAGCTTCTAACTTCCTTGCACTGCACCTTGCCAGGTACAGGAAATTCCCTCAAGTAAAACAAACTGGCGTATACAACTTCCCTCAGATGAGATGTTACGTTTCTGAAGATGTAAGCCATGGAATTTTAATGGTTGCTAATTATAATTAGCATGACATTAAAATTAGCGTTCTACCTTTAGAATTTCTAACTATTCTCATCTTGTATTCTAACCTTCTAATTTTAGGGACACTATTCACTTAAAAAGGCTGGCCATTTTCTTGGATTAGGAGAAGATAATATAGTACCAATCAAAACAGATAAACTTGGCATAATGTTACCATCAGATTTAAAAATAAAGGTTCAAGAAGATCTTGATAAGGTATGCTATTAAATTATTTTAAACAGATTAAGACTCCTATTTTTGTTTCTCTTAAATTAAAGTTAGTAGTTTTTCATTTGCAGCTTATTATAAGTAAACGTGGTGTATTTTTAATGAATCGGTCTATTGTTTTAGGGTTACGTGCCCTTGTTTGTCATGGCTACGGGGGGTTCTACTGTGCTGGGTGCTTTTGACCCCATCCCTGAGCTACACGCCATCTGCCAGGAGTTTAACATGTGGCTGCACTGTGATGTAAGTAGACAGAATGTTGGCTGAAAATGGTTCCAATCGTAGTCAGGAATTATGAAAAGTCATCTAAATGTTTGCCCTAAGAAAACAAAAATATAAATACTAGACGTACAATGTTACATATCAAACTCAACCACTAGGAGACAGGCAACTCTGTTCAGTAAAGGGCAGGTAAATCTCTACAGTTAGGGGCAGGTAAATCTCTATAGTTATGGGCAGGTTATCTGTACAGTTAGGGGGTAGGGGCAGGTAAATCTGTACTGTCAGGTTCAGGTAAATCTGTATAGTTAGGTTCAGGTAAATTTGTACGTTAAGGGAGGGTAAAACTGTAGTTGAGGGCAGGTAAATCTGTACAGCTAGAAATTTTAAAATCTGTCCACTGTAGCGTAGTTAACCCTGTCTGTCTACAAATATTTTCTGAGATTTTTCTAGATTTGAAATGAGACTATGTCATGTATCAGAATGTTAACAAAAATTTTTAAATTTTTTACTAACATTTTAATATACCAGTTGTATTGTTAATATATTAGTTCATTAAGTTTTCTTATTATTACTAAAATGATTGTGCTCTTTAAACTCCTAATCCCCCTACACATTCACAATACATATTTTGTGGCACTGGTTAGATCTATTTACTAATTGTATTTTTATTAACAATACTGCATGCTTTTAAAACCTCATATAAAACTAGTCATAGCTGCCATGTTCACTTATTGTCCATATGTTCAACCTGACCCATTCTACCTCATATACAGGATGATATTCATGAATGGCTTCTAAAGTAATATTGATGAAGAAAATAATTAGTAAACAGTACATTCAGTTTAAAACATAAGAGAAGGTATTATTATAAAATACCTCTGTTTTAGTTACCACTGAATTTTATCAATTCTATGCAAATCATAGTTTATTCTAACATAAAAGCAAATTAAAGGCAAGTGCACTGTATTTTTTACTAATGTAATATTAATTTTGGTAAATTATCTAACCATATACAGGGTAATAATTAGTGTAGTTTTTTTCCAGATTGAGTTTTAATTTTATTGTAACCGCTGATAAGTATATGTTAATTTTGTACATGACATTAATTTTAGTTGAAAAATGAATTAACATTTTGGTATAATTAAATATTGAATTTTCAAGACATCCATTTATATGTTTGTATAAAAACTAAAATCTTAAGAATATCTAATAGTGGTGACCAAATGCAGTATTTTACAATTTTAAATCTTCCAGAAACTCTCCACATACACACACTGTCCATTTTGTCTTTACAGTATTGATAGGTAACCTTCTGATATCATGAACTTTAATGATTACCTTTTACACCTTCTGAAATAAAAAAAATAAAGATTACACTTTTTTAAAGGCATGTTTGGGAGCAGGTGTTCTTCTTTCTAAAAAACACAAATACCTGCTAGATGGCATTGACAGGTACCAGTTTATCTCTATAACTTTAATAAAAAGTAAAGATATTCTTTAGTGTAGGTGTAGTAGAATTCACCTGTTTCTGTGACTTACGTGTGGGATGGTGTGGTGAGTTCCATGCTCAGCCATCTTTACTATATCCAACTAGAGTCAGATACCCATTAGAGCTGGGTGGACTCAGTGAGTCCAACAGACTTTAGCCCTGGATCCAAACTCGAGACTTTGAGCCAGCAGACCTGTACTCTACCACAGAACCACACTGTACCTTAAATTGTTCTTTATTATCTAAATATTTATGTCAACAAGCACTTTGTTTTACTAACATTTTAGTTTAATATTAAGAAGAATATATATTTTTTATAAAATAAACTTTTCATAAAAAGAACATTTAATTTTTAGCCGATATTCTAATATATCTTTTTAATATTATAGTTAACTTGTAAATAAATTTTGAAAATAATAAATTTTAAACATGAAGTACTATTCAAAGTTTTTTTTAAAAATTTGATGAAAAGTAATATCATAATTTTGATTCTCCTTTGTCAGTATTAAAAGTAGAAGATTATAAACGTGTTTGATGATATTTTAATGTAATATCAGATAGTAGATTGAATACATTCCATTGAGTCAAAGATGAAATAAATGATTTAAAGAATTAACAAACTGCATGGTTACACCTCTTGTTAAAACGTTAGCTTATCGACTTTAATCTGAGTTAATTTTGTTTTATTTTCTCATAAAGCTGTGATTCTGTTGCTTGGAACTTTCATAAAATCAGTGGTGTGCCCCTCCAATGTTCAGCTTTTTTACTGAATGACAAGGTAATGTTGTGTCATGTTTTGTAGGTTAGATCCTCTTAAATTATAGTTTTTGGTTGAATTTTTATTGTAGCTTTAGTTGTTTTTTTTTTTATTCTCAGGACTTGCTGGGAGAAGCAAATGGGTCTAAAGCTGAATATCTGTTTCAACCAGACAAGTATTATGACACATCACTTGATATTGGTAGGTTGAGCCTCATAATTTTGGTAAGTTGGTGGCTCATGATGTTGGTAGGTTGGTGGCTCATGGTGTTGGTAGGTTGGTGGCTCATGATGTTGTATTTTGGTAGGTTGGTGGCTCATGATGTTGGTAGGTTGGCGGCTCATGATGTTGGTAGGTTGGTGGCTCATGATGTTGGTAGATTGGTGACTCATGATGTTGGTAGGTTGGTGGCTTATTATGTTGGTAGGTTGGTGGCTCATGATATTGGTAGGTTGGTGGCTTGTGATGTTGGTAGGTTGGTGGCTCATGATGTTGGTAGGTTGGTGGCTCATGATGTTGGTAGGTTGGTGGCTCATGATGTTGGTAGGTTGGTGGCTCATGATGTTGGTAGGTTGGTGGCTCATGATGTTGGTAGGTTGAGGCTCATGATTTTGGTAGGTTGGTGGCTCATGATGTTGGTAGGTTGGTGGCTCATGATTTTGGTAGGTTGGTGGCTCATTATGTTGGTAGGTTGGTGGCTCATGATGTACTCATACATTGTTGTTGTTCCTGTCATTTAAGGTGACCGCAGCGTGCAGTGTGGAAGAAAAGTGGACATCGTCAAGCTATGGATGATGTGGAAAGCTTTAGGGGATGATGGCATGGGGTCAAGGATTGACCAAGCATTTGATAATGCCAGGTCAGCTGACGTGTCAAAGTGCTTGTCTCCCTTACTAGTTCAAATGTTCTTATATAACATTAACTTTGTTAGATTGTATTGTACACAGCCAGTCTGCTGTGTGAAATTTTATTTTATGTTTCCATAGCTACCTAAAGAAAAAGATGGAAGTCTCAAATAATTTCAGACTGGTGATACCAGAGGTAGAGGTTTCTTGAATATTTCTTACATTTCATTTCATAATTTTTTTTTATTTTTTTTTTTAAATTTATTTCTTATTTATCTTTTATTTTTATTTTTTGGTGATCTTGCTAATAGTTTTAGCTTTTTTCTTTTAGTTTCAGTGTACAAACGTTTGTTTTTGGTATTTACCTGCAAGATTTCTGGGTCAAAAGGAAACAGAAGATTGGTGGGCTGAGCTGCACAAGGTAAACATTTGGTTTTTGTTTTTATCTTAATAAAATGTTTGAAAAACATTACCAAGATATTTGAACAATAAGTTCATTTTTAATATAACAATATATATATATATATATATATATATATATATATATATATATATATATATATATATATATATATATTTTTTTTTTTTTTTTTTTTTTTTATCAATCTAAGTATCTAAGTTTAAAATGTTATCAATCAAACTCAAATAATAAAATCTTTAAAAATATAACAAACAACTATTTTTTTTATCAATCTAAGTATCTAAGTTTAAAATGTTATCAATCAAACTCAAATAATAAAATCTTTAAAAATTGGTTACTGTGCCGACAGGTGGCGCCAAAGATCAAAGAAGCCATGGTCAAGTGTGGCAGCATGATGATAAGTTACCAGCCACTGTCCAGCAAAGGTTTTGTTAATTTTTTCAGAATGGTTGTCCACAATCCCTTGTGTACATATTCAGACATGGATTTTGTCATCTCTGAAGTGGACAGGCTAGGGCATCACTTATAAATCATGGTTTATTGAGACTTACTAGATGGTGATTTTGTTGTGAATTAATGTTTTACATTGATGTTTCAGTAATCCTGTCTTCCAGTATTAAGGCATTTTACTTTTACTAACGATTACATTTCTTTTATACCAAATGAATTTGAAACATTTTTAAGAGCATTTTTTAAAAAAACATTGTTTACGTTATAAATTTTATTTATGTAACTTTTTTCTGATTATAATATTTTGATTCTTATGGAGATTGCATCTACCTCATTTTACTAGCCAATCCTTTCATGCTTGAGAAAAACTGCATAGTAAATTTATTTTTCTTGGAATGTCAGTATAATTAGTGCCCCCTTAGAATTATGTTTACAGACAAAAAGAAGCTGAAAATAATCAAGGTAAAGCTTAAATGGGTTGAGAGTTGACATAAGAAATGGATCAGTTTTGGAGTTGTATGAATTTCATTTGATTCTTTTTTTTTTTTTAGATTAATCTATGTAACTTTTGTCTGAATTTTGTGAAGATAGGTTAGTGTTATTGCTAACATTCCAAGTTTGATTCTTATGGAAATGGTATCTACTATCTACCTCATTTTACTAGCCTATCCTTTCATAGCTGAGAAAAACTGCATAGTAAATTAATTTTTCTTGGAATGTCAGTATAATTATTGCCCCCTTAGAATGATGTTTACAGACAGATAAAAGCTGAAAATAATCAAGGTAAAGCTTAAATGGGTTGAGAGTTGACATAAGAAATGGATCAGTTTTGGAGTTGTATGAATTTCATTTGATTCTTTTTTTTTTAGATTTATTTTGTGAACATTTTTTAGATATCAGTAAGGATTTTGTTCTAATGTATTTAGGTATGTAATGTAGCTCCAGAAAGACCTATCTTAATGGCACATTGGTGTGTATGGATGTAGTTCCTGATAATCTTTTTGAACCCCAGATCTATATTGTATCAGCTGAGTATTTATTTTAATTTTCAAAATTTTACTAAGCTCTTAAAAAGAATGTATGAAGTAAAAACAAATTCAGGGAAAATAAATATTTATATTGGACAGAAATTTTATTTTTTTCATTAACACAATGGTGACTGATGATATTAATGCATTTTTCCTCAAAAACATTTTCAATTTTATATATTTTTTGTGAAAAAAAATGAGCATCTCATCAAACAAGGAGCAGGTTAAAATCACATATTTCAGTTTAAAACTTCACCAGTATAAATGCTGAATAAAACTACTATAAAGAGCAAGAAAGCATCAAGTTATTTTAAAAACAATCACCATGAATTTATGATGAAACTATTACTCAATCGCCAACATTGCACTGCAGATATACATAGTGTGGGTTATAAGTTATGCGTGGTGTTAAAACTGCACTGAATACCAAAGGTGTAGTAAAATCACAGCAGGCAGCAAATTAATTTTTATGGTTCTAGTTGGATGGAATGAAGAAAATGGCATCAGGCAGTGTGCAATGACTGATGGTAGCAACGATTGCCATAACAGCATTAATAAATTCATGGATCTTGTCAAAAAATAAATGGCTCTTACCTCTACATTTACAAAAAAAAAAAACTAAAACAAATTCAAGTTCTCATTTTGTCTTTGAAATAGTACCCTCAACATATGTTACAGAACACAGAACTAGCACACATTCATTCAGACTTGCACTCAACACACTGCTGCATATATTGTGTAACAGTTTATTTAAATTTGGTAAAGCTTTTTCTCTGAATGACTACTAAAAATATAATACAGGCATTTTTCTTTGGTTGTTACAAAAAAAAATATATAAATCCCAAAAATGAAAATTATATTGAGAGCTATTCTGAGAAATAGTTCTAACTTTTTGATCAACAATTTTTAGAAATTTCTATCAAAAATGTTTTATTTTGGAAGATTTTTTAAAACATTTTTTTTCAGCAACCATTATATATAGCATGACATGAATGAACGATTTCATGTTATATTAATTCACATTACAACAACAAAAAATGTCAAATAGATGGACGGATTATGATAAGGCAAGTGTGAATTATAAAAAATGTAACACTGTAAAATGATCAAAATAGTTAAAAACCAACAATCATTTTAAGTCATTAAAATACGCAGGAACAAGCTCAAAAAGATAATTTCTTAACTTTTAGAAATTGCCAACTGAAAAACAATTTAAAAAGCAATGTTTCATCCAGATGTCTGCCAACTCCAGATGGAAAAATAAAAATTAAAAAAAAATTAAAAGAAAATTAAGTATTTAAAAAACCGATTTAATAAATTGACAATGATTACTTCTTTAATGGCAATGACTGATTAACTAAAGCAGGCATTTCCTACTTCTATACCGAACTGTTGATTCTCTCTGCCAATGTCAAACAAAAGCATGTCAGTCAATGGCAAGATGTCAGTCTTGTTGGTCTTAATGCTGAAGGTTGCTGTGTGCCATTGGTTGTCTTTGCGCTGGAAATGATAGAATCAAAGGAAACCATGAGAAGAAAAATAATTAATCATATTTGTATCTGTAACACTATTTTACTATTAATTGATTTTAAAAATCAAGTTTCATTGACTTTTAGACAGAATGCATTTTAAAAAATACACTTCTTTAAGTCAAAATAGTTTTTATAGATGTTTTATTTTCTAATGACCATTTATAGGAGTAAAAAAAATTTTTTACTTACTTCTTTAAAAAAAATTAACATCAATTATTTGACTGCTATTTTTTTATTAACTGGTTAGGACTAAAGAACTTTTTAAACATTTATCTTATGAATAAAAAAATGTATGTCTACTTGCAAAGTAAATAAGCTACTTACGCAGTCATCAAAAACATCAATGAATGTTGACTTCTTGTATCTGCCCTCCACGGTGTCCATCTCCTCACCTGAGCTGCTGACAAACCTGATGCCATAGGGGATGGTGTTGAGACAGGTGTAGGTGACTGTCTGGCGAGCCCCAGAGGACAGTAGCTGGAGGAACTTGACTTGCTGGGAGTCAGCTTTGTAGAAGAACTGGGGATTCACAAGTTTATAGCATCAATACTTTTTAACAAGAAGTGTAAAACAACTGGGGATTCACAAGTTTATAACATCAATACTTTTTAACAAGAAGTGTAAAACAAATGGGGATTCACAAGTTTATAACATCAATACTTTTTAACAAGAAGCATGAAACAAGTGGGGATTCACAAGTTTATAACATTAATACTTTTTAACAAGAAGTGTAAAACAAATGGGGATTCACAAGTTTATAACATCAATACTTTTTAACAAGAAGCATGAAACAAGTGGGGATTCACAAGTTTATAACATTAATACTTTTTAACAAGAAGTGTAAAACAAATGGGGATTCACTAGTTTATAACTTCAATACTTTTTAACAAAAAAAACCACACCTCAAAATCTGTAGTTGTTTGCTACCATACATACATATTTTTAATTAAGTACTTAATAGCCGTACGTGAATTATAAATATAATTACATATAGCAAAGTTTGTAGTTTCGTTAATTTGTTTCACTTTTTCATATTGTGGTACCAGTGAATTTAATTAATAATTAATTTAATAGATGTTTAAAAATAATTCAATTTAACTTTTGTGTAATTATTTAACACTTTCAGATGATTTATTTCATTAAAATCTTCTAACCAAAGAAGTTTGATATTTTGACCAACCTCTTTGCCATTGTTGACATCTTCCATGAAATACTGGCCATCTTTGGTGTTCTTGGTCCATCTATCCTGTCTGAACTGAAATGTCAGTTTACAGCAAAGGTTTAGAACTTGATGAAAACAACCATTTCATAAACTTTGTTTACAGCTAGAGTTTTTTTTTTCAAAATCTTCAATGTTTCAACTTATTTTTAAGAAAGTGTTAAGAATAGCAACTAACATTGTTGGGGTTGGCATTGATGCAGCTTTCCTCAGTCTCAAAGTTGCAGTACACAAGGATGGCATCATTAGCAGAGCCTTCATTGGGATCAATCCAATATTCACCTGAAAATTAGTGTGGAATTTAATTATTAATTGATCCAATATTCACCTGAATATTTGTGTGACAACTAATAATTAAATACAGGGATTTATCCTATATTCACCTAAAAAATTTTGTGGAATTTAATAATTTATTATTAGGATCAATCCTATATTCCACAGAAATTTTTTGTGGAATTGCATATTCATTTTTGTTGGGTAAAATATGTTTGACCAACTCTACAAGATGGGTAAAAAATGTTTGACCAACACTACAGGTTGGGTAAAAAATGTTTGACCAACACTATAGGTTGGGTAAAAAATGTTTGACCAACACTACAGGTTGGGTAAAAAATGTTTGACCAACACTACAGGTTGGGTAAAAAATGTTTGACCAACACTACAGGTTGGGTAAAAAATGTTTGACCAACACTACAGGTTGGGTAAAAAATGTTTGACCAACACTACAGGTTGGGTAAAAAATGTTTGACCAACACTACAGGTTGGGTAAAAAATGTTTGACCAACTCTACAGGTTGGGTAAAAAATGTTTGACCAACACTACAGCCTGTATACAAATGCGGGCTACTGACCACTCTTAAACTCTGGGTTAGCTCTGATAATATCCCTGCAGGTCTGACCAGGAGATGTTCGTCTGCCAGTGGGTTTGTAGACACGGTTCAAAGCCTCTCTGGCCAAGTTTAAGCCTTCATATCCACTTTCTGTGTCCTAAAATAAATTTGTCAGATTTTTTTCAATTTCTTGCTGCCTTAAGGGGCAGAAGATAAGGTTTATATTACCAGCAATAAGAATACTATAAAATATAATTTAAAATGAGAAATACTTTAACAAAATAAGTTTAGATTAAAGAACTTATATTTAAAATACCATTTTGAAAATGACATGGAAAATATATATTTAGCTTTCTCAATCCTAACTAAACATTTCAAGTAGCTGACATTAAATCAAATATCACCTCACAGTCTTCTAGCATAAAATTATCATTACACTAATACATTACCATTATTTGATACATGCAAACACCAAGTCTCTTACCTCAATGGGCTGATCGTACTGCAGATATGGATCGTTGCCCTTGCCTCCAAAGTTGGGACTGGATGGGTAAACTGGAGCATATCCCTGAATATTCAGATTTTTAAAAGTAATTACTATCCAGTGTTAAAAACATGTATTTCCTTATATCTAAAACATGACCAATGTCACTTATTGCCCAATGAATGTTTAGATACATTTTTAATACATTTCACCACAAAGTAACTGGTTCTTGTGTAGATATAAATGTGATTACAGTTTCAGCATTTTAAAAAAAATTGTCAAAAACTCACAGGTGGGCCTGGTGGTCCTGGAGGTCCTGGTGGTCCAGCTGGGCCCTAAATTGGAAGTAAAAAATGTCATGAGATTTTATAAAGTGTGAGGATTACAGTATTAAATCAACTTCTAACCAGGAAAAAAGTACTTCATTGCATTGCCATTCTTAATCTATCATACCCATTTTTAAAAATTTTCCTTGAACTACAGAGAACTTCAAGACAATATGTGTTATTTATTTTTAAATATATGTTAATATTATTTATTTAAATATTATTATTTATTTATTTTTAAATATGTGTTATTTATTATTTAATTTTTTTTTAATATGTGGTATTTATTATTTGTTTTTAAATAAATCAAAGTTTGATTTTTTTTAGATCTTCCAAAAATTGAAACTAAAATCTTCAAAAAGAATAACTAGATTTGAATCCGAAAAGAAAATTCAACTTACTGAGGGGCCATCATCACCAGCGGGTCCTCGTGGGCCCTACAAATGAAAATGTGGGTTTTATTTTTACATGGTTTTTAATTTAGTTTTTAAATAAATCACATAATCAAAACAGATAAGAATTGAAAATAAACATGTAACAATATAAAACATGGAACAGCACAATGCCGTATGTGAGACAATTTTTTTTTCAACCTACAGGGTTGCCAGGTCGTCCAGCGGGTCCAGACTCTCCATTCCTGCCAGGGAGTCCTCTCTGTCCAACAGATCCCTGTTTGAAAACAAAATTAATCCATCGTCACAAAATCATTAAAACCTCAACAGTTATCTCACTTATTCACAACCACAATTTTTAGTATCCTAATAAAAAGTAATTTATGACATGCCTACTCAAAATAACTTAAGTTTAATTAGAATTTAAATAATAATAATACTCAAAGGTATTATTTTAAAACCTCACAGTAATTATGTGAAACATGTAAATTTTGTAATTGACTTACAGATGGGCCGGGTGGTCCTGGGGGCCCTGGTGGTCCACTTTCACCATTGGATCCCTAGATTATGTTTTGAAGAAAATATATAAATTATATATGGGATTATATATAAAATAATATATAATAATGTGATGAAAAATTACCAAAAAATAAATAGCAACCTAAGATGTAGACTATAAGAAGTTCAAAACTAACCTGTGGTCCAGGTAAACCTTGACCTCCAGGTCGTCCAGGCCAGCCTTTGTCTCCCTTGGCTCCATTTTTACCACGACGTCCAGCTTCTCCAGCGGGACCAGCAGGACCCTAAAATTTACATCAAAAACTATTTTTAGCTTATGCTCTATCATGTTTATCTGGCAATTAAACCAGCTATCAGACATTAAAAATAGGATATAAACAAAAAACGTTGCTATGGCTGATGCTGTTACATTATTCACTATAATTTTATCTAGCAATAAGAGCAGAAAAGAAAATGGATGTGGGCCAAACATGCAAAAGAAATAATCCAATTGTTGACATTTGTGCTTAATTATTATGTTTAATTAACTGAGATTTTCAGTTAATTATTATGTTTAATTACCTAAGATTTTCATTTAATTATTATGATTAATTACCTGAGGTCCAGGTGGTCCAGCATTGCCTTGTGTACCTGGTGAACCGCGATCACCCTGAAAGAATAAATTATATTAGGTCAATTTAAATTCTATTGCACATATTTTTTTAAAATTTATATCTTAATTTTATTTCAATTATTTTAGTTTATTTTGAGAATCATTAAATTTTTTTAATGGAAACTAAAACATGAAAATTTAATCCTTGAAAAAACAAACCAGTAAGTTCTCTCCTTTCACCCTAAAAATAAAACTTAATTTACCTTATCTCCCCTTTTTCCCTAAAATTAAAACTGAATTTACCTTATCTCCCCTTTTTCCCTAAAATTAAAACTGAATTTACCTTATCTCCCCTTTTAAAACAAATTTTACCTTATCTCCCCTTTTGCCCTAGAAATAAAACAAATTTACCTTATCTCCCCTATCACCCTGTGGTCCTGGTGGTCCTGATGATCCTGGAGGACCTGGTGGTCCATTGAGTCCCATTGGTCCAGCAGAGCCTGGTGGGCCCCTGTTTCCTTTCTCACCGTCTCTACCCTGCTGACCAGGACTGCCAGGAGTACCAGCCTCGCCCTTGATGGAGGAAAAAAACATTCATGCACATTAGAAGATCTAACTTATTGGAGGCTGGGGAGGTGTCTTTCTTCATTCAATACCCCTGTACTGAGTCTGTACTGACCAACTGATAGTAAACACTTCTATTGTTAAAAGATTTTTATTAATAATCATGCCTTTCTCAGATAGCTTAAAAGTAAAAATATGAGTATTTCGCAATGAAATTTTAACCATTTTTTACAAATTGTTAATACACTAATCACTGACAAAGTCATTAGTGCAATGTTTAATTCAGAAATATAATAAACTGTTATTTTTTACTAAGATTTATTAATAATAACTACATTTATTGAGAGGGACATTGATAATATTTTGTAACATACTTAAACAGGTATAAATAACAACAAAGTTTCTTAAAAGAGTTATAGTTGATATTTCGTAATGAATCTAAACTGGCATGTTAGAAGTGACTAAAACACTAACTCGCAAGCCAGGATCTCCTGGGAATCCTTGAGGACCTGGAGCTCCAGGTGGGCCAGTGGCTCCAGGTTGTCCATCTTTTCCATCACGTCCAGGTGGGCCAGTATCACCCTGTAGATTTCAAATTATTTTAAACATAGCTGCAAGGACATCAATGAGTTGGGAACTTAAATGTTTCTTTTAGAAAGGAAAAGTTAATACAAGAAAGTTGAATCAAATTGTTTTAATTTTTGTAACAAGACATGAATAATGCTTTGTTTACATTTTTGTAATGAGATATGATTGATGCTTTGTTTAAATTCTTGTGACGAGATATGAATGATGCATTGATTTAATTTTTGTAATAAGAAATTACATTTTTGTAACAAGTTATGAGTGATGCTTTGTCAAAATATGACATTTTTTAATAAAAGAAAAGTTAATAAAAGAAAGCAGAATTAAAGTGTGTGAATGTTTATAATGAGATATGTGTGAATGTTTATAATGAGATATGTATGAATGTTTATAATGAGATATGTGTGAATGTTTATAATGAGATATGTGTGAATGTTTATAATGAGATATGTGTGAATGTTTATAACGAGATATGAAAAGCAAACAAACATGTTAGGTTTAACCTACTATTTTGTTTTTGACTTTCTAGAATATAAAGAAAATTGGGGTTTTTTTTTATACTAAGGTTGTTGTGCTTATTTTCAAAAAGATTAAATTTCTTTACATATTTTTTTCAAAAAGGTTATATTTCTTGACATATCTTTCAAAAAGGTTTTTTTCTTGACAGAAATTTCAAAAAGGTTATATTTCTTGACATGTTTTTTCAAAAAGGTTGTATTTCTTTACATATTTTTCCCAAAAGGTTATATTTCTTGACATATGTTTCATTATTTTCTACACTGTCAGTTTACCTGTTCTCCTGCTACACCAACTGGGCCAGAATCACCAGGGGCACCTGTAAATCCAGGGCTGCCTCGCTCTCCTTGTGGTCCGGTAGGTCCAGGGGGTCCTGGGGGACCCTACAAATAAAGCCATCAAGTGATGTGTGATAGATCTGTCTAGTGGCTCATAAGGGCTTATGTGGTACATCTGTTCTATTTAGTGGTTTATAAGGGCTTATGTGATACATCTGCTCAATTTAGTGGTTTATAAGGGCTTATGTGGTACATCTGTTCTATTTAGTGGTTTATAGGGGCTTATGTGATACATCTGCTCAATTTAGTGGCTCGTGAGAGCTTATGTAATACATCTGTTCTTTCTAGTGGTTTATAAGGGGCTTATGTGATACATCTGCTCTATTTAGTGGCTCATAAGGGCTTATGTAATACATCTGCTCTATTTAGTGCTTTATAGGGGCTTATGTGATACATCTGCTCTATTTAGTGGCTCATAAGGGCTTATGTAATACATCTGCTCTATTTAGTGGCTCAAGAGGGCTTATGTGATACATCTGCTCTATTTAGTGGTTTATAGGGGCTTATGTGGTACATCTGCTCTATCTTATGGTTTACAAGGGTTTATGTGATAGATTTATTCTATCTAGTGGTTCAAGGGGCCTTGATGTGTTCTATCCAGGGGCGTAGCGAGGGGGGGGGGGGGGCGGGGGGTGCGGACCGCACCGGGTGACACCATTTAGGGGGGTGACACCAAGGCAAAAAATAGCAAAATATATAGAGAAAAACTCGAGGGGGGGTGCAAATCGAAAACTTGAGGGGGCGTGCAAATTGAAAGTTTGAGGGCGGGGGTGCAAATCGAAAATTTGGAAGTTTGTCCCTGGGAAGGGTCTCTATGCTTCTGGGGGGGGGGGGGGTGACACCATTAAGTGCCGCACCTACGCCACTGGTTCTATCTTATGGTTTATACGGGCTTATGTGACAGATTTGTTCTATGTTGTGGTTCAAGGGGCTTATGTGACAGATTTGTTCTATTGGGTGGTTCATAATATAATGGATAGAGATTAACTTGACCACGTTGACCATGGAATTCAAGACTTACTTGTGATCCAGGTGTACCACGTTCTCCAGGTAAGCCATCATTGCCTGGCTGGCCAGGTTGTCCAGCTTCTCCAGCAAATCCAGGTGGTCCAGTTTCACCAGCACTTCCCTACAATCAATTTTAGTAAAAAATTAAATTGTCCAGTTTCACCAGCACTTCCCTACAATCAATTTTAGTAAAAAAAATTAAATTGTCCAGTTTTTTATCAGCTCTTCCCTACAATCAATTTTAGTAAAAAAAATTAAATTGTCCAGTTTCACCAGCACTTCCCTACAATCAATTTTAGTAAAAAAAAAATTAAATTGTCCAGTTTCTTATCAGCACTTCCCTACAATCAATTTTAGTAAAAAAAATTAAATTGTCCAGTTTCACCAGCACTTCCCTACAATCAATTTTTTAAAAAAAAATTAAATTGTCCAGTTTCACCAGCACTTCCCTACAATCAATTTTAGTAAAAAAAATTAAATTGTCCAGTTTTTTATCAGCTCTTCCCTACAATCAATTTTAGTAAAAAAAATTAAATTGTCCAGTTTCACCAGCACTTCCCTACAATCAATTTTAGTAAAAAAAAAATTAAATTGTCCAGTTTCTTATCAGCACTTCCCTACAATCAATTTTAGTAAAAAAAATTAAATTGTCCAGTTTCACCAGCACTTCCCTACAATCAATTTTTTAAAAAAAAATTAAATTGTCCAGTTTCACCAGCACTTCCCTACAATCAATTTTAGTAAAAAAATTAAATTGTCCAGTTTCACCAGCACTTCCCTACAATCAATTTTAGTAAAAAAAATTAAATTGTCCAGTTTTTTATCAGCACTTCCCTACAATCAATTTTAGAAAAAAAAATTAAATTGACCAGTTTTTTATCAGCACTTCCCTACAATCCATTTTTGTAAAAAAAATTAAGTTATCCAGTTTCACCAGCACTGCCCTACAATCAATTTTAGTAAAAAATTAAATTGTCCAGTTTCACCAGCACTTCCCTACAATCAATTTTAGTAAAAAATTAAATTGTCCAGTTTCACCAGCACTTCCCTATAATCAATTTTAGTAAAATATTGAATTGTGTTCATATGTAGTAGTTCATTTATTTTGAGCAAAACAAGTGCAGACAATTTATGATTGAAATAATGTATTACTGCTTAGGGATCATGGATATATGATATAAGAAGTAAGTTGGTTTAGAAAGATATTTTCAGTAAAAATCCCTGAGGCATTCCATACCTTTTCCCCTTGTAATCCAGCAGCCCCTTGTGGCCCTGAAGGTCCTGTTGGTCCAGGAAGACCTGGGGGTCCATTAAGTCCAGGTTGACCAGGTTGACCGGCAGCTCCCTGAGGTCCTGCATCACCGTTATTTCCTTTCTGTCCAGGTGCTCCCTCCTTTCCCTTTAAAGAAGATGATAAATCTTTTAGAACAAATCTTGCGCATTTTCTTACTGAAACATTGAGTTCTTTTCTAGAAAAATATCTAAATATTCTTGCTGAGTTAGAAAATGATAACTCTGCAAGAAAATGATAAATAATTTTTAAAAATACTTTTAATTTCGAAAAGTTTAAACAACACATATGTATTCACATTTCAGCCATTTTGAATTATTTTTTATAAACTCTGTCAGTGTTTATATATTTATAAAATATTTCAATATAAATATATTCATGGTTTAACATAAAATATGGCAGAACCTGATTATTGTTTTGTTGTCAAATTTACATTTTTTTTTAAAATGTAAAAACTTACTTGGTCTCCTTGAGGTCCAGACTCTCCTTTTGATCCTTTCGAACCTTGAGCACCCTAGATAAGGAACCAATCATTTTTAAACATTTTGATACTGATTTTAGTGTGTCAAGTTTACATTGATAATTTTCATAACTTATAAAACAACTTCTATGCTGGCTGCACACATAGATCAAATCTACTTACAGGTGGCCCATCAGCGCCAGGTAAACCGGATTCACCGTCCTTGCCTTCAACTCCTCTCACACCTTGTGGTCCTACAGGTCCTGGGGGTCCTCTTTGTCCTGGGGGTCCATCTTTTCCAGGGGTACCAACGTCACCAGGGGGCCCAGGAATGCCTGCGTCTCCTTTGTTGGCAGCGCTTCCGCCTGGGCCTGGGGGTCCTGTGCTTCCAGCGGTACCTATAGGTCCAGGAGGTCCAGTGGGGCCATCTTGTCCAGCAATTCCTTGCAGACCCTAAAAATTGTTAACAATTAACTACCTAAATTAAATTTGGTTTTCTTTGTTTATATCTTAGCCTAGGTAAAAACAAAGATCAGGATATGCTAGACACTGATTGGTTATTTTAAAACAATGATCAGGATATGCTAGACACTGATTGGCTATTTTAAAAGAAAGATCAGGATATGCTAGACACTGATTGGTTATTTTAAAACAAAGATCAGATTATGCTAGACACTGATTGGTTATTTTAAAATGAAAAAAAATAAATTGCTGACCCTGGCACCGCGTGGTCCAGCACGACCAGCTGGTCCTCGTTCTCCTTGTGGTCCCTTAAAAAAATATTTAAAAGTTGTATCAGTTCATTTAAGTTTGTACCAGTTATTTTAATTGAAGTTTGTGTCAGTTATTTCAATTTAAGTTTGTGTCAGTTATTTTAATTAATTTTGTGTCAGTTATTTTAATTAATTTTGTGTCAGTTATTTAAATTAAGTTTGTGAGAGTTATTTCAATTTAAGTTTGTGTCAGTTATTTTAATTAAGTTTGTGTCAGGTATTTTAATTTAAGTTTGTGTCAGTTATTTTAATTAAGTTTGTGTCAGTTATTTCACTTTAAGTTTGTGTCAGTTATTTCAATTTAAGTTTGTGTCAGTTATTTTAATTAAGTTTGTGATCCTTATCTCTTACTTCAATTTAAGTTTCCAGTAGCTATTTAAATTTAAAATTACAATAGTCATGTTTTAAAAATATAGTTACATGTTACCATTTCCTTATATTAGTTTTTAAGAAATTAAAAAAATATTTAATTTAATTTATTGATTCTTTGTGAAAGAAAAATCCATTTAAAAAAAAAATATTTTTTACCATTGTACCTAGACATCTGCAATACAATGCTATTCACAAATATCGTTTTTTTAATGTTTTTTTATTGAACATTTCAACTTTCATGAATTTTCTGATTAAATAAAACACTGATGATAGCCAAATGAATACTTACAGCCAAACCTTGTGGGCCAAGGTTACCTCGTGGTCCTGGTGGTCCTGGTGGTCCCTTCATTCAATAAAATAGCTCATTAGATGATTATAAAATAAGAAAGTTTAGTGGTAAAAATATAAGAAATTAACCCTCTAGTGACTAGTTGTAAATCTTTAATATTTCTTCATCAAGATTAGAAGAAAAAAAAATTCTAGAGGCGGAAATATAAAATATTAAATTTTTTTAACAAGCTACATTGACTTGTTGCTACACAAATTTGACACTACATTGACTTGATCCTACACAAATTTGACACCACATTGACTTGATCCTACACAAATTTGACACCACATTGACTTATTGATCCTACACAAATTTGACACCACATTGACTTGATCCTACACAAATTTGACACCACATTGACTTGATCCTACACAAATTTGACACCACATTGACTTGTTGCTACACAAATTTGACACTACATTGACTTGATCCTACACAAATTTGACACCACATTGACTTGATCCTACACAAATTTGACACCACATTGACTTGATCCTACACAAATTTGACACCACATTGACTTGATCCTACACAAATTTGACACCACATTGACTTGATCCTACACAAATTTGACACCACATTGACTTGATCCTACACAAATTCGACACCACATTGACTTATTGATCCTACATTGACTTGACACTATTTAAAAACTTACAGGTTGTCCTGCCTCACCAGCAACACCTGCTTGACCCCTGTCACCTGGTGGACCCCTCTGTCCTTGAAGGCCTTGATCACCTGGAGCTCCAGGTTCTCCCTGAGGTTAATCAACAATATCAGTCATTAATTATTCCTTTTTAACAACCATGGCTCACTCATCAACATATTTAATTAGGCTGTTTTATGAAATGAGTAAAACCATCAAGGTATTGAGCTTTCTAATATTTTACATATGTAATCATAATGAAGCTGCACTTCAGCAGTTATACTACACCTACACTACAGTTATCATAATACACCTACAATAGAAAACTTAGTCTGGCTCTTGTCTACAGATAAACTACAAAACTTACTCTCACTCCTGTCTACAGATGAACTAGAAACTTACTCTGGCTCCTGTCTACAGATCAACTACAAAACTTACTCTGGCTACTGTCTAAACTACAAAACTTACTCTGGGTCCTGTCTAAACTACAAAACTTACTCTGGCTCCTGTCTAAACTACAAAACTTACTCTGGCTCCTGTCTAAACTACAAAACTTACTCTGGCTTCTGTCTACAGCTGAACTACAAAACTTACTCTGGCTCCTGTCTAAACTACAAAACTTACTCTGGCTCCTGTCTACAGCTGAACTATAAAACTTACTCTGGCTCCTGTCTAAACTACAAAACTTACTCTGGCTCCTGTCTAAACTACAAAACTTACTCTGGCTCCTGTCTACAGCTGAACTACAAAACTTACTCTGGCTCCTGTCTAAACTACAAAACTTACTCTGGCTCCTGTCTACAGCTGAACTACAAAACTTACTCTGGCTCCTGTCTAAACTACAAAACTTACTCTGGCTCCTGTCTACAGCTGAACTACAAAACTTACTCTGGCTCCTGTCTAAACTACAAAACTTACTCTGGCTCCTGTCTAAACTACAAAACTTACTCTGGCTCCTGTCTACAGCTGAACTACAAAACTTACTCTGGCTCCTGTCCAAACAACAATACTTACTCTGGCTCCTGTCTAAACTAAAAAAACTTACCCTGGCTCCTGCGGCTCCTGCTGCCCCTTGGGCTCCTGGCTTCCCAGCCTCTCCTTGTCTTCCAGGAATACCTGGAGGTCCCTGTTGGCCAGCTATTCCCTGTAAACAGAGATTACAGTACATACACATAGATTTACATAAGTAAGTCCCATAAGCATTTACACATTTTATGCCACAGAAAATAAAACTGTTTTTGAATTAAAAGAGGTAACAGGCTGTAAAAGATGTTTTTTTTTGTTTAGGTATTTTTTCTTTGAGTTTTATAGAGGAGTCACAATGCACCATAAAAGAGGCCTTAAAGAAATGTGTATTACGTAACATTTTGAATCAGTGTTTGAATATTGTATTGCTTTGCATTACAGTGTATTGTATCCCATCACAGATTATTGTATCACATCATATCCGATTGTATTTGACAGTTTGGTGTTTAAAGAATCTTGATTGGTAGGCTATATCAGGTGGTGAAAGCTTCTTATAAAAGGGAAGAAAGCAATGAGAACTAAGAAAGGGAAGAGACTTACTTGAAGTCCAGCAACTCCTTGAGGCCCTGGTGGTCCATCAGAACCAGATGGTCCCTGAATTTAATTTTGAAATTTATTAAAAACTATTGATGGTGTTTTTTTTAAATCTAACCTGACAGTGTGCAAGTCTTTAAAAAAAATATGATAAAACTTTATGTTTGAGAAAAGAAGCTAATCTTCTATTTCTTGCACTGACAATATTTTTTTTACTAAATTTTCTTATTAACCAATGCAAAAAATATGTTATTTCATAAATATGTAAGTTTAAATAATAGCTAAAAGGAAGTAAAAATAATGGCTAAAATATAATACAGAAGCGTAGTCAAGAAGATTCCTTGTACTAAAATCAAATTCAGTAATATTAGTAGAACTTATTACATAAATATTTATCTACATTTAAGCATTAATGTTTAGTAATGTACCAGATTTACAAAAATAAATTATTCAAAATCAACAAACCTAGAAATATTTAACAAGAGTAATATTTAAAATGTCTTACAGCTTGGCCCATGGCTCCTTGTTGTCCTACAGGTCCTTGGTCTCCCTTAGGTCCTGGTGGTCCAGGTTGTCCATCTCTTCCATTAGCTCCGTTTCTGCCGGGTGGTCCCTAAAGCATTAAATGAATTTATGGAATGTATTCTGAATAGAATAACATTTATGTATACATTTCTAGATAAATTACAACAAAACATGATTATTGTTTAGAATATCTGCAAACATTTTCTTCTGATAATTGAAAATTTATATTTGCCATAATACTAGCTACGTAAGCAGGTAATTTAAATACATTTAACTATTACAGCATATTCTTAATAATTTTAACTTTTAAAATCTGCCACAGCTTAAATGATGAAATAAAAAATATATTATTTTAATCCATTATCAAAATTCTAATCCCAACAACATTTAACTACAAACCGAACAAATAAAACCAAACAACTATCACCCAGGTAAAACAATTTGTGTAGGCCGACATTGAAAAGTTAAACAGACTTACAGGCTCTCCCCTTGCACCTTGTTCACCAGCTGGACCAGGAGCACCTGGACTTCCTGCAGGTCCAGGCTCACCATCTGCTCCCTGTTTGCCTTCCAATCCCTGGTGGTGTAGATTAGTTCAAGCAAACAGTTACATAATTATAGAAGTCTTCCATAGTTGGTGTAGATAAGTTCAAACAAACAGTCACATAATTATAGAAATCAGTCTTCCATAGTTTATTTTAGTGTTGTTAACAGTATTTTAGTGTACTGAATCTGAATGGGTAGGACAGTATGTGTGTAGTGGAATCTTTTAAAGCTGTTTATGTGTCAGTTAATTTTTTATTATATATGCTAAAATTATATATTTAAACATATTGTAAGTATCTAAGTCAATGCAATTCAAAATTTATTTATTCTTTCATTATAAAATACATTTACTATATTAACATAAAATTCAACCTACTTTAATATTAAAAAACAAAACTAAAAGCTTAACTTAAGTGTAACTACAGCTACACATACATTTTTATAAATTCATACTTACAGCTACAACTATAGACTGTTTTTCAAATATATACTTACAGCTAGAACTACAGGTAGTTTTAAAAATATATACTTATAGCTATAGCTACAGGTAGTTTACAAATGTATACTTATAGCTACAACTGCAGGTAGTTTACCAATGTATACTTACAGCCACACCTACTACACCTCGTGGACCTTCTTTACCAGGATAACCTGGAGATCCCTAAAATAAAAATTTGAAGGTGTCAAAATTTTTCAGTTGTGAATCTTTCAATTATTTGTTACAGATTTAAATGTAGATCCTCATAAAACAGGGCTCAACAACTATTTGTGCTACTAATAGAACTTCTAACAGATCTGTTAGAAACTAATATCTTTTGAAAACTATTTAATGATTGTAAATAAATTTGGAGAGAAAAAAACTTACTCGTTGTCCAGGGGATCCAGCGGGTCCAGGTGGCCCTGGCTGACCCTAAGAAATATGTAAATCTTTAGAGGTTGTTTACAAAACATAACCAAAAAGGTTTTAAAATATGTAAATCTTTAGTTGCTGTTTACAAAACATAACCAAAATAAATTCTAAATATGTAAATCTTTAGAGGTTGTTTACAAAACATAACCAATATAAAATGTAAATATGTAAATCTTTAAAGGTTGTTTACAAAACATAACCAAAATTTTTTTATAATATGTAGATCTTTAGAGGTTGATTACAAAACATAACCATAATAGATTCTAAATATGTAAATCATTAGGGGTTGTTTACAAAACAAAACCAGTTTTTTTTTAAAAAATATGTGATCTTTAGAGGTTGTTTACAAAACATAACCAAAATAAACTCTAAATATGTAAATATTTAGAGGTTGTAGACCAAACTAAAAAAAACAGGTATAAAATTATGTAAATCTTTAGAGTTTGTTTACAAAGTATAACCACAAAAATAATTTAAAAATATGTAAATCTTTATTAGAAAGTGTCACTAAATAATTTGTAAATAAAGTTGAGAAGGCTGAGGGCAACTTACAGCGTTTCCTTGAGCACCTCGTTCACCTTGATCACCTTTGTCCCCATCTTTGCCATTAGCACCAGGTGAGCCTGAGGGTCCTGGGGGACCATTCAAACCAGGTGCACCCTGGTACAAGGATGTATATGTTAGATATTATTATTATAGACAGGAATATTGTTTTTTGTGTATAAATCTTACAGTTGCTGCTAATTTTTTTGTAAGATTCAATTAAAGAACGTTTCATGTAAATGATAATTTATGTCTTTGAAAAATGCATGTGTGTGTTTCACGAATTATTTAAAAATAAAAGATTCAAACGGACAATGCTTTGATACTTACAGATTCTCCCTGGGGTCCAGCAGGTCCTGGGGGTCCGGGGGGTCCGTTAGAGCCCTAACACAATTATAAAAAAAACATTTATCATTCTTTCAAAATGCAATCCTTTAAATTGTGTTAAATCATTGTAAATCACAAATTTAAATAGATGTTTAAGTACAAAAGTACTTAGATTAAAATTATAAATACTAAACTACTTATAATTTTTCAATTCAATTTAACAATTAGATAAGTTTGTCTGTATGTCCGAATGTAGAAAAAGCCAATAAAAGTTATGGAGAAAGGGAAAAATTTGATTTTCCGATTTAAATATTTGTGTGTTATTATTATTTTTTTAAGTCTCTCAGCTGTCAGGTTTTAGAAAATTAACTGCATGGTTGAATTGGAAGTGTGGTATACTTTAATAAATATGAATTTCTTATTAATGTGCATTTTTAGTTTCTTATACAAATAGGCCTATTGCTTAAATGTTTTATTAAAGGGAAAACAGCCAAATATCAACTAGGAATATTTGTAACAACATTTGTTTTTACTGTAAGTGGTTTGTTAAGATGGGGTTGGTCCGGAATTTATTTGTGATGAGAGGTTGAATTTGGTAGGGGCAGAGCATAGGGAGAGATTGCTGGTTTATTAGATGGTGTGGTGCAGCTTAAATGAAAATTGACTAAGTTTGTATGTCTGTCTCTCTGTCACTACCTCAGTATACGTAAGAGTATTCAAATTGGATAAAAAATTAGTTCATTCTGTACTCCATGTTGTTTCCATGAAAATGTGTCCTTGGGATCACTTAGGCAATTGAAAATCTAACCAAATATAAATGTTTTTTACGTTTTATATATTTTTCCAACAGGCTTTACAGCCAGTAAAAGATATATACAAGTATATGTATATAAATGTATAAGTATATGTGTATCAGTACATGTATACACAGATATACATAAATAAATATATTGGTATACTGACCCTACTTATAGATGTACATTCACATATTTATGTTTCATAAAAATATATGTTTTCTAACCAAAATCAAAAAATTAAAAACCCATTTTAAAAATACCGCGTTGGTGAAGAACAAATTGTGCCAGTTGCTTCATTTTACTATTAAAAGTTAACTTTCGTGTAAGGATCTCAGCAATAGTTTTGAATTTTAGTTAGTTAGTTGTGTCAACTTGCCCCTGTGACTTTTAGCCCCACCTTCCTCTTATAAATATATAGTTTAAAATAAACCAACCCTCTTTCTTAGCCCAACCTTCCCCTATAGATATATAGTTTAAAAATAAACCAATCCTCTTCCTTAACCCCACCTTCCCCTATAGATATATAGTTTTAAATAAACCTACCCTCTTTCTTAGATCCACCTTCCTCTATAGATATATAGTTAAAAAATCAACCAACCCTCTTTCTTAGCCCCACCTTCCCCTATAGATATATAGTTTAAAAAAAAACCAACCCTCTTTCTTAGCCCAACCTTCCCCTATAGATATATAGTTTAAAAATAAACCAATCCTCTTCCTTAACCCCACCTTCCCCTATAGATATATAGTTTTAAATAAACCTACCCTCTTTCTTAGATCCACCTTCCTCTATAGATATATAGTTAAAAAATCAACCAACCCTCTTTCTTAGCCCCACCTTCCTCTATAGATATAGAGTTTAAAAAAAAACCAACCCTCTTTCTTAACCCCACCTTCCCCTATAGATATATAGTTTAAAAATGAACCAACCCTCTTTCCTTCCTGTCCTGGCAGGCCTGGGGAACCTCTTTCTCCAGGTGGTCCAGCATTACCTCTGGCACCTGGTTCTCCTTGTGAGCCTGGTTGTCCATCACGTCCCTAGCAATAGAAAAAAAACAATCAAAGTATTTTAGTCGCTTTAGTCACTTTAAATCAAAGTATGAACGTATCTGACATTTTTAGTCACTTTAAACTAAAGTATGAACGTATCACACATTTTTAGTCACTTTAAACTAAAATAAGAACATATCTCACATTTTTAATTACCTTACACTTATTTTTGTAAGTGAAAGTAATTTGTGCGATCCAAACAGGTGTTTAAAAAATTAAAAACATTTACTTGTGTAAAAAAAAAACAAATTTTGTAATAAGAAAAAAAAACAATGTATTTGAAAGAAAACAAATATTGTAAGTATTACAGCATCTCCTTTGCCTCCAGGAAGACCTGACTCTCCAGCAGGTCCTGGTGGTCCTTGTGGGCCAGAGAATCCTGGCTGACCATTGGCACCTTGGGGTCCCTGGTTAACAGAAATAAAATGTTCATGTGGTCTACTTATAGAAATACTTTATACGAGCTTTATAAAGAAACACTTTCACACAATATTTGTAAAGAAACACTATCATACAATATATGTAAAAAAAAAAAAATAAACACTTTCATACCATATTTGTAAAGAAACACTATCATACAATATATGTAAAAAAAAATAAACACTTTCATACCATATTTGTAAAGAAACACTTTTATTTAGTCTATATAACTATTGCGTCCATACCAATGTTCTTATCTAATGGATCTTATCTTAAGCTAAATGTCACATACAAATAAAACACAAATATTTTAATATATGCCCTATACACAACAGTAAATGACAGCTTTTCCAACAAGGAAATAAAGAGTGAAGTTTTAAAGAACAAACAAGGCTATATAACAACATAACCTTCAGCTAAAAGTGAAGTTTTATACAAGGCTATCCAACAATGTAACCTTCAGCTAAGAGTGAAGTTTTATTCAAGGATATACAACAAAACTTACCCTTTCACCTTTGGGTCCAGGTGGGCCATCAGATCCCCTGTCTCCAGGTTTACCAGGAGGACCGGTTGAACCAGCTGCACCGTCAGAACCAGCAGGGCCGGGGGGTCCAGACTCACCAGAGGCACCAGCAATACCAGCGTCACCCTAATACATATGTTTTAATGATTGGCATCACAGTAATACGTAGTGGCTTACATATGTATTCAATGATTCACATCACCTTAATACATGTGGTTTTCATAAATATGTATTCAATGATTGGTGTCATCCTATACATATGTATTCACTGATATTAATATATATATATATATATATATATATATATATATATATATATATATAATGATTGGGATATTATGTCAAGTTTAACTTTTAATATGTCATTCTGGCGAAAATGATCTAAAAAAATTGCTTTTATATCTCTAAAAGAAAATATTTTAAAATTAAACTAAAAATAATTTCTGACTTTAAAAAGGTAGATAAAAAAACCTGATAAAAGCTTGTTTACCTTTTGTCCTTGAGCACCGGGGAATCCAGGGTTACCTGGTGGTCCAGGGGGTCCAGATGGCCCGGAACTTCCAGGTGCACCATCGTCACCTCTCTGACCCTAAAGTACATGACAAAAAAGTTGTTAGAATAGTGACCATTACAAATATATTTGACGTTTGATCAGTTATTTTTATTCTAAGCCAGATTTTAAAAAAGAGAAGGGGTGTTTTAAAGTGGGTGTGTTGAAAGGATGTTTTCATAGAATATCTTGCTAACTGATGAAAAGTTTAAAAAAGATATGTTTGCATCTATGCCAATAACAAAAAATGTTTAGGTCTATACCAACAAAACAATGATTGGATCTACACCAATAAAAGACAAAAGCATAGAGTGCAAGCACACTAAAGTATTACCTGTTGTCCAGGGGCACCGTCACGTCCCCTGTCTCCTGGGGAGCCACGAGGTCCAAGCTGACCAGGTGCACCAGCAGGTCCTGCAGGTCCAGCACTGCCCTGAGGGGTTGGACATTAGAGAGCTGGTCATTTGCTCATTTGACACATGGATATTACACCACACACTGACATAGACACGTACACACACACATATATGTATATATATATATCTATCAATCTCTCTCTCTCTCTCGCTCTCTCTCTCTCTCTCTCTCTCTCTCTCTCTCTCTATATATATATATATATATATATATATATATATATATATATATATATATATATATATATATCAGCAAATGTTTAAACAAAGGGTAGAATAAAAATAGATGAAGTGCTTACCTTTTCACCATTTCGTCCACGTTGTCCTTCTTGTCCATCTCTACCAGGGAAACCCTAAATCATGCAATAAATACATACATATGATCATTGACTGATAAAGTATATATATATTACATACAATCATACTTACTATATTCAATATGTAAATCCAACTAGTAATTAGATTTATATTATTTTTAAACATTGCATAAGTAATAATGCAACAGCAGGTCTTTATAGTAAGGACACTATTTGGCTCAATAACAGTATAAACTACACTCTTAAATTGAAATAGTAAATTTGATTGAAATATTTTTTTTTATTAACTTGATAATTTAAAAAAATTAAAACTTCAACAGTTTTCTTGGCAATTCGTGCTAATATATCTAGTAAAAAAATAGGATTTTCTTAAAAAGGGAAAAATGATATCTCAATTTGAATAAAAAATAAATATCTCTGAATGACTGTAAGGAGTTTTACAGTAACTCACCCTGTGTCCTTTAGGTCCAGGCATGCCAGGAATACCAGGTCGACCACTTTCACCCTAAACAGAAGAAAAAGAGTGTGTAAATAATTGTGTTTTGTTTCTTAGAATGGGAAAATTATGTGGGTTGCAATTCTTAAATTTATGTTTAATATTCCATGTTTTATGTTTTCCATGCTTGCTTGATGTCATCTCTATGTAAGTACTTACAGCAGGGCCAATAGCACCAACAGGGCCAACATCTCCAGGTGATCCCTCATCTCCCTAGTGAAGAGACAGAACAATTCACATTTTATTCTCACATATTTGTAAACATTAGGCAGATTAGCAATTGTAAAAGATTTAAAATAAATTTATAAATGTAACAATTATGTGTTTGTTTAATACTTTAAAGCCCCTAAGGAGCAAAGGGCTGTAGCTACACCAGTTACAGTTATAAAAAGTAGCAAAAGGCTATGGCTACACCTGTTACAGTTATAAATAGTAGCAAGGGCTATGGCTACACCTGTTACAGTTATAAAAAGTAGCAAGGGCTAATGCTACACTTGTTACAGTTATAAAAAGTAGCAAGGACTACAGCTACACCTGTTACAGTTATAAAAAGTAGCAAGGGCTACAGCTACACCTGTTACAGTTATAAAAAGTAGCAAGGACTACAGCTACACCTGTTACAGTTATAAAAAGTAGCAAAGGGCTGTAGCTACACCTGCTACAGTTATAAAAAGTAGCAAGGGCTATGGCTACACCTGTTACAGTTATAAATAGTAGCAAAAGGCTATGGCTACACCTGTTACAGTTATAAAAAGTAGCAAGGGCTACGGCTACACCTGTTACAGTTATAAAAAGTAGCAAAGGGCTATGGCTACACCTGTTACAGTTATGACGTGCCTAAAATATCTCCACAACCTACCTCTGGCCCAGGTGGTCCAGGTGGTCCGGGAAGTCCACGAGCGCCAGGTGTGCCCTGGTCATCAATTACAAAAAAACAAATTTTAAAGTTAGCTCAAAAACTCCAGTAATTTGAAAAAATAACATTAGAATTAATTAATATTAACTAAACATTGAGCTGTGCATCTCAGCTGATATTTTAAAATAATAAAATAATATGCTATCATTGCTTTAAACTTTAGTAACTAGATCATGCACATATTTTTTAACTCTAAAAAAGTTATATTTAAATAAGAACTCTTATATGTATGAGTTAGGAAATAGTTCAAATGTACGCACTGGTGGACCAGGATCTCCCTGTTCTCCTCTAGCACCTTGGTAGCCTGGTTGTCCCTGAGGGTGGAGTTGGTCAAACAAATTATTTTTTTAAACTTTTGCAGAACATTTTTCTGGCAATATTGACATTTTACTTACACTATTCATTTTCTGTTGTTTTTTTTTGTTTTTTTTTTACATTATAAGAATAAAGAGAACATGTTATCTTTAATAACATTTATTTTAAATAATTATAACATTTAGTAATATATTTTACTAGATTGATCTCAGTATGTAGTTGAAAAATCTATTTATTCTATAAGCCAGTAGTTAAGGGGAAGTAAAGCAAAATTTAAAGCTAGAAACTAAAGCAAGAGTTAAAGGGGAAGTAAAACAAGAATTAAAGCTAGGAAGTAAAGTAAGAGTTAAGGGAAAGTAAAGCAAGAGTTAAAGGGGAGTTAAAGAAAGGAAATAGAGCAAGAGTTAAATGGGAAGTAAAGTAAGAGTTAAAATTGAAGTAAAGCAACATAGAGTAAGTTAAAAAAAGAGTAAAAGGGGAAGTAAAAAAAATCTTACAGGTGGTCCAGCGGGTCCAGGTGCACCTCTTGGTCCAGGTGCTCCCTACAGAGGCAACAGAACATCTTAAGTTAGTTTAAGTTACATAGGCTACTTATCAACGTTGATAAGCTACTTAGGCTACTTATCAACATTGAATACCTTATCCCAGCTACACATTTCCTTTATCATACCACTTTTGTGTCCTTCTAATTTTACAATACACAGATTTTAACTATGGTTATCATCTAGTTAGAATTATGATTTTTCTAGAATTCAGCAATGGTTTGTTATGTAGCTTATTATATAATTTGTTTTTAAATGAGTATGATATAAATAAAAGAGCAAATATAATCCTATTGACCATAATTCAGAGAATGAACTTAAAACATAAACTAAGGCAGTTGATGAGTAAAGAGTTAATATAATTCTTTTGTCCCATAGTAATCTAACACAATGGATGCTTATTTAACAGTATATTCAAGTAAATCAAACAAAAGCTTCCTGTGTAGATATTAAAAATCCCAGAGACTATGTTCAAACACATACAATCTAGCTTGATTATCCTAGTGAAAAGATCATACACCGTATGACTATGTTAAACACATACAATCTAGCTTGATTATCCTAGTGAAAAGATCATACACCGTATGACTATATTCAAACACATACAATCTAGCTTGATTATCCTAGTGACAAAGATCATACAATGTATGACTATGTTCAAACACATACAATCTAGCTTGATTATCCTAGTGACAAAGATCATACATGGTATGACTATGTTCAAACACAAACAATCTAGTTTGACTATCCTAGTGACTAAGATCATACACCGTATGACTATGTTCAAACACATACAATCTAGATCTAGCTTGATTTTCCTAGTGACAAAGATCATACACCATATATGTCATGACTATGTTCAAACACATACAATCTAGATCTAGCTTGATTTTCCTAGTGACAAAGATCATACACCATATATGTCATGACTATGTTCAAACACATACAATCTAAATCTAGCTTGATTTTCCTAGTGACAAAGATCATACACCATATGTCATGACTATGTTCAAACACATACAATCTAAATCTAGCTTGATTATCCTAGTGACAAAGATCATACAATGTATGACTATGTTAAACAAATACAATCTAGCTTGATTATCCTGGTGACAAAGGTAATACACTACATGACAATGTTCAAACAAAGTCTAGCTTGACTATCCTAGTGACTAAGATCATACACCGTATGACTATGTTCAAACACATACACTCTAGATCTAGCTTGATTTTCCTAGTGACAAAGATCATACACCATATATGTCATGACTATGTTCAAACACATACAATCTAGATCTAGCTTGATTTTCCTAGTGACAAAGATCATACACCGTTTATGTCATGACTATGTTCAAACACATACAATCTAAATCTAGCTAGATTATCCTAGTGACTAAGATCATACACCATATATGTCATGACTATGTTCTAACACATACAATCTAAATCTAGCTTGATTTTCCTAGTGAAAAGATCATACACCGTATGACTATGTTAAACACATACAATCTAGCTTGATTATCCTAGTGAAAAGATCATACACCGTATGACTATATTCAAACACATACAATCTAGCTTGATTATCCTAGTGACAAAGATCATACAATGTATGACTATGTTCAAACACATACAATCTAGCTTGATTATCCTAGTGACAAAGATCATACATGGTATGACTATGTTCAAACACAAACAATCTAGTTTGACTATCCTAGTGACTAAGATCATACACCGTATGACTATGTTCAAACACATACAATCTAGATCTAGCTTGATTTTCCTAGTGACAAAGATCATACACCATATATGTCATGACTATGTTCAAACACATACAATCTAGATCTAGCTTGATTTTCCTAGTGACAAAGATCATACACCATATATGTCATGACTATGTTCAAACACATACAATCTAAATCTAGCTTGATTTTCCTAGTGACAAAGATCATACACCATATGTCATGACTATGTTCAAACACATACAATCTAAATCTAGCTTGATTATCCTAGTGACAAAGATAATACAATGTATGACTATGTTAAACAAATACAATCTAGCTTGATTATCCTGGTGACAAAGGTAATACACTACATGACAATGTTCAAACAAAGTCTAGCTTGACTATCCTAGTGACTAAGATCATACACCGTATGACTATGTTCAAACACATACACTCTAGATCTAGCTTGATTTTCCTAGTGACAAAGATCATACACCATATATGTCATGACTATGTTCAAACACATACAATCTAGATCTAGCTTGATTTTCCTAGTGACAAAGATCATACACCGTTTATGTCATGACTATGTTCAAACACATACAATCTAAATCTAGCTAGATTATCCTAGTGACTAAGATCATACACCATATATGTCATGACTATGTTCTAACACATACAATCTAAATCTAGCTTGATTATCCTGGTGACAAAGATCATACACCGTATGTATGACAGGAAACCTACAGGAGCAAAGAATCCTTGTTGAGGTCCATAGCTAGGTCCAGCTTTGTCTCCATTGGTTGCCTGTTGGCTTTGGGCGGCATTCTGAAATATGGAATGGGGGGGGGGATGTAGATTTAAATTATTTGTTGAATTTATTATATAATATGACCACTATGACGATTGCAGTGATATACTCAAATATACTGTGAAAGAAATTTTTAAAATTTTGATTTTGCTCGAAACTAAATTAAATTATTATCAACACCGACTTTTTTCAAAAGTTAAATATAAAAATAACTAACTAGATATATTAATCGATTTGAGGTCTATAACATTCGTAAAAATAAAACAACGTACTTTATAATTAAGCAAACCTTAGAGGGCTGATTTTAATTTTAAAAATATTTTTATTCATCAAAATTTGTGAATTGTGTCCCTTGAAAACTAAAACAAAAACGATAACTCACTGTAACTGGACCTTATGAGAAATATAGGTTGTCTCCCATTTAAGATTTCAAAAAAACAAAATGTTTTCAAGTAATTTAAGTCTACGGTGGTTTTGTTTTTTACGAGTTTTTTTTTCTATTTGCTTTGTCTACTGTTAATTAGTTAAAAATTTAGAAAAGGCTATTTGAACAGTAAGATTTGGATCTCGTCTAGATTAGATTATCCCAACACAAAATGTCGAATGTATTGTAATGATTAAATAGTAAAATATTTTTTTTAGTCACAGTTGAAACCAATTATTTTTGCTTTTCTTTTTTTTAATTAAAAAAGTAAATGAATTATTAATTACCGTGTCTACAGCCGCCTCGCCCCTTTCTCTGGCAACTTCGTTGATCCCTTCTGTAAACAAACAAAAAATACTTTATCACTTTCCTTCTATTTGGCTTTAAACAGTGGGAAAAAGAATTCATAAAATATAAAAATTTCTAACCAATTTTTTACAATCTGCTCAGGAAGTAAAATTAATTCATAATTTATAATTTATAACTAACTTTTCACGAGTATAAGAAAAAGAAACTAATACGTTATATCCTATATATATATATATATATATATATATATATATATATATATATATATATATATATATATATATATATATATATATAGTCAGTATTAGGTTCAAATTAAACAATGTACGGATGTTAGATCTAACATTAGTAAATTAGTATTTAAAGCTGTTGTACTCAAGCAGCAAAGATTTAGACAACACTCAGATTTAGTGTTGTTGTTTTTTTATTAAGAAGGAAAATGTGATGATTAATTTCAACCTCGATGCGTTTAAACATGCATGCTGTACATCGACCCATAAAAAAATTAATTTCGGATTTTTGTTCGGCATTAAAATTAATAACTTCATCTTACTATGGGGCTGAAGTAATTCCGTGTACTTTCGTCTTTCCCATCATACTTTTTTTTACAAGTCCGCCCACTCCCAAGGGGCGTAATAAAAACCGGTATAAAAGAGCAGGAAAGGGGTATCTGTACCTGGGCACTGTACGCAACACTCCCCCTCCACCTTGTAGGGTTCCGAGCCGTCAGCGCATACCGTCACCTCCCCGCACTCTATGTATTCACACTTCGTCTCCCCCCGAACACATTTGCACTTGTAGCAGGGGTCCTCGGAGTATGGGAAAAACACCTCCCCCTCCTTAATTTTCGCCTTGGTCACCGGGTCTTCGCAAGTACCACTCCCTGGATGGATAGGAAAGATCCTACGATAAAGATCAAACAAATTCTTCCTGTGTAGACGTAGAAGATCCTAAAGATCAAATAATGTTTCCTGTGTAGACTTACAAGATCCTAAAGATCAAATAAAAGCTTCCTTTGTAGACTTACAAGATCCTACGACAAAGATCAATTAAATATTTCAATATGTAGACATCCAAGATCACATAGACCCCGTTAATGCAAAACTAAAGATCACTAAGACGAAGATCAAACAAACGCTTCCAGTGTACACTTACAAGATCCACGATACAGATCAAAGAAATGACTACATAATTATGTAGAGTTTTAAAGATCCTTTAGTCCAATACCAATGCAACTTTGTTTATGCAAACTAAATATCACAAAGACGAAGATCAAGCTTCCTGTGTAGATCTATAAGATCCTACGAGAAAGATCATACAAATATTTCCATGTGTGACGTAACAGATCATAGAGATAAAGCTCAATCAGCTCAGGTTGGAAGGTCCTAGGACGAAAATATTTCTACAACTCCTATTAGCACTCCCAGTGACGAATACAGAACAAAGAATAGGATTGACAGATCTTCGCGACAAAGATAATCAGGGTCGGCGCTACCTATAAGGCGAACTAGGCGCTGTCCGTAGGAGGGGGGGGGGGGCGCCAAACTGGGTTGGGAAAACAAATTTAAAGTTTGAGCGGGGGGGGGGGGGGGGGAAACGAAAGTTTGAAGGTGTGGGGATGCAAATCGAAAGTTTGTCCCCGGGCGCCGGGAAGGGTCGCTACGCCTCTGATAATACGGGGGCACACAAAAAATTGCGGGGAGGGGGGCGCTTTTAATAAGTTTTGCCTAGGGCGCTAAATAAACTGGCGCCGGCAATGAAGATCATACATCATAACTTCATTGACATTAAGATATTAACGGGGGGGGGGGGGGGTCAATATCATACCTAACCACTATTGTTTTACTGGCAGTGTTTCTTCCAGACTTTTTTCTCCGGGGGGGGGGCACTTGAAATTTTCGGGGGGGGGGGGGCGGTAGACTTTCTTCGGGGGGGGGGGGGGGTGGACACTGTTAAAAGTATATATTTTCTATATAAATTATATAAATTTAATTTCGTTCGGGGGGGGGGGCGGTAAAAAATTTTCGGGGCGGCTTCGCCCCCCCCCCCCCCCCGAAGAGATGGCTGGAAGAAACTCTGTTTACTGGCATTACAGATCTCAGTGACAAACATCAAACTCAATACACCCCTTCAATCGACAAAAAACATCACAGAAGATCAAACATAAAATTCCCCTTTAGTTATCAAATGTGTTTATGTCACAATCTCATCACAAATACCAAGAAATATACAATTCTTATCATTCCACGATGAATTCCTCTTATATAAAATTTTCCGAACTCCTCGCTGAATTCCCCAAAGAGTTGTTACCATAAGAAGGACATCTATTAATTATTGCTTCATTAATTATTCCAATTAAAGAATGTTCTCAAGTATCACGTGCAGTATTTAATGTTAACATATTTTTTGCATTTGTAAAATTATTCCAATCATTAGAATTCTTTAATTTTTCCTTAAAATATAAGGTTACGGTATACTCAGGTATGAAAGAATAAAATATCACAATACGTTAGATCGTATAATAGTGTAACAACTAAACGATACAAAAATAAAATATTTCGAAACTGTAACTAAGAAAATAAAGTCTTTTTTAACTTCCTCAACAATGATATACATATATTTTAATCGGCCTACATAGGGCCCAAATATCTCGTAGCTTTTTGCCAATGCCAGCCTCAAGTAAAAATAAATAGAGCCAGCAGGTTGTAAAGGTGACAGCTACATACACACTCACATACACACACAAATCTAGTCCCACGATGTTGACACTGCACCAATCTAGTCCCACGATGTTGACACTGCACCATTCTAGTCCCACGATGTTGACACTGCACCAATCTAGTCCCACGGACACTGCACCAATCTAGTCCCACGATGTTGACACTGCACCAATCTAGTCCCACGATGTTGACACTGCACCAGTCTAGTCCCACGATGTTGACACTGCACCAATCTAGTCCCACGGACACTGCACCAATCTAGTCCCACGATGTTGACACTGCACCAATCTAGTCCCACGATGTTGACACTGCACCAATCTAGTCCCACGATGTTGACACTGCACCAATCTAGTCCCACGATGTTGACACTGCACCAATCTAGTCCCACGATGTTGACACTGCACCAATCTAGTCCCACGATGTTGACACTGCACCAATCTAGTCCCACGGACACTGCACCAATCTAGTCCCACGGACACTGCACCAATCTAGTCCCACGATGTTGACACTGCACCAATCTAGTCCCACGATGTTGACACTGCACCAATCTAGTCCCACGATGTTGACACTGCACCAATCTAGTCCCACGATGTTGACACTGCACCAATCTAGTCCCACGGACACTGCACCAATCTAGTCCCACGGACACTGCACCAATCTAGTCCCACGGACACTGCACCAATCTAGTCCCACGATGTTGACACTGCACCAATCTAGTCCCACGATGTTGACACTGCACCAATCTAGTCCCACAATGTTGACACTGCACCAATCTAGTCCCACGATGTTGACACTGCACCAATCTAGTCCCACGATGTCGACACTGCACCAATCTAGTCCCACGATGTTGACACTGCACCAATCTAGTCCCACGATGTTGACACTGCACCAATCAAGTCCCACGGACACTGCGCCAATCTAGTCCCACGATGGTGACACTGCACCAATCTAGTCCCACGATATTGACACTGCACCAATCTAGTCCCACGATGTTGACACTGCACCAATCTAGTCCCACGATGTTGACACTGCACCAATCTAGTCCCACGGACACTGCACCAATCTAGTCCCACGATGTTGACACTGCACCAATCTAGTCCCACGATGTTGACACTGCACCAATCTAGTCCCACAATGTTGACACTGCACCAATCTAGTCCCACGATGTTGACACTGCACCAATCTAGTCCCACGATGTTGACACTGCACCAATCTAGTCCCACGATGTTGACACGGCACCAATCTAGTCCCACGGACACTGCACCAATCTAGTCCCACGATGTTGACACTGCACCAATCTAGTCCCACGATGTTGACACTGCACCAATCTAGTCCCACGGACACTGCACCAATCTAGTCCCACGGACACTGCACCAATCTAGTCCCACGATGTTGACACTGCACCAATCTAGTCCCACGATGTTGACACTGCACCAATCTAGTCCCACGATGTTGACACTGCACCAATCTAGTCCTACAATGTTGACACTGCACCAATCTAGTCCCACGGACACTGCACCAATCTAGTCCCACGATGTTGACACTGCACCAATCTAGTCCCACGATGTTGACACTGCACCAATCTAGTCCCACGATGTTGACACTGCACCAATCTAGTCCCACGATGTTGACACTGCACCAATCTAGTTCCACGATGTTGACACTGCACCAATCTAGTCCCACAATGTTGACACTGCACCACTCTGGTCCCACGATGTTGACACTGCACCAATCTAGTCCCACGGACACTGCACCAATCTAGTCCCACGGACACTGCACCAATCTAGTCCCACGGACACTGCACCAATCTAGTCCCACAGACACTGCACCAATCTAGTCCCACGGACACTGCACCAATCTAGTCCCACGATGTTGACACTGCACCAATCTAGTCCCACGATGTTGACACTGCACCAATCTAGTCCCACGGACATTGCGCCAATCTAGTCCCACAGACACTGCACCAATCTAGTACCACGATGTTGACACTGCACCAATCTAGTCCCACGATGTTGACACTGCACCAATCTAATCCCACGATGTTGACACTGCACCAATCTAGTCCCACGATGTTGACACTACACCAATCTAGTCCCACGATGTTGACACTGCACCAATCTAGTCCCACGGACACTGCACCAATCTAGTCCCACGATGTTGACACTGCACCAATCTAGTCCCACGGACACTGCACCAATCTAGTCCCACGATGTTGACACTGCACCAATCTAGTCCCACGGACACTGCACCAATCTAGTCCCACGGACACTGAACAATCTAGTCCCACGATGTTGACACTGCACCAATCTAGTCCCACGGACACTGCACCAATCTAGTCCCACAGATATTGCACCAATCTAGTCCCACGGACACTGCACCAATCTAGTCCCACGATGTTGACACTGCACCAATCTAGTCCCACGATGTTGACACTGCACCAATCTAGTCCCACAATGTTGACACTGCACCAATCTAGTCCCACGATGTTGACACTGCACCAATCTAGTCCCACGATGTTGACACTGCACAAATCTAGTCCCACGATGTTGACACTGCACCAATCTAGTCCCACGATGTTGACACTGCACCAATCTAGTCCCACGGACACTGCACCAATCTAGTCCCACGATGTTGACACTGCACCAATCTAGTCCCACGATGTTGACACTGCACCAATCTAGTCCCACGATGTTGACACTGCACCAATCTAGTCCCACGATGTTGACACTGCACCAATCTAGTCCCACGGACACTGCACCAATCTAGTCCCACGATGTTGACACTGCACCAATCTAGTCCCACGATGTTGACACTGCACCAATCTAGTCCCACGGACACTGCACCAATCTAGTCCCACGATGTTGACACTGCACCAATCTAGTCCCACGTTGTTGACACTGCACCATTCTAGTCCCACGGACACTGCACCAATCTAGTCCCACGGACGCTGCACCAATCTAGTCCCACGATGTTGACACTGCACCAATCTAGTTCCACGATGTTGACACTGCACCAATCTAGTTCCACGGACACTGCACCAATCTAGTCCCACGATGTTGACACTGCACCAATCTAGTCCCACGATGTTGACACTGCACCAATCTAGTCCCACGGACACTGCACCAATCTAGTTCCACGATGTTGATACTGCACCAATCTAGTCCCACGATGTTGGCACTGCACCAATCTAGTCCCACGATGTTGACACTGCACCAATCTAGTCCCACGATGTTGACACTGCACCAATCAAGTCCCACGGACACTGCGCCAATCTAGTCCCACGATGGTGACACTGCACCAATCTAGTCCCACGATATTGACACTGCACCAATCTAGTCCCACGATGTTGACACTGCACCAATCTAGTCCCACGATGTTGACACTGCACCAATCTAGTCCCACGGACACTGCACCAATCTAGTCCCACGATGTTGACACTGCACCAATCTAGTCCCACGATGTTGACACTGCACCAATCTAGTCCCACAATGTTGACACTGCACCAATCTAGTCCCACGATGTTGACACTGCACCAATCTAGTCCCACGATGTTGACACTGCACCAATCTAGTCCCACGATGTTGACACTGCACCAATCTAGTCCCACGGACACTGCACCAATCTAGTCCCACGGACACTGCACCAATCTAGTCCCACGATGTTGACACTGCACCAATCTAGTCCCACGATGTTGACACTGCACCAATCTAGTCCCACGATGTTGACACTGCACCAATCTAGTCCCACAATGTTGACACTGCACCAATCTAGTCCCACGGACACTGCACCAATCTAGTCCCACGATGTTGACACTGCACCAATCTAGTCCCACGATGTTGACACTGCACCAATCTAGTCCCACGATGTTGACACTGCACCAATCTAGTCCCACGATGTTGACACTGCACCAATCTAGTTCCACGATGTTGACACTGCACCAATCTAGTCCCACAATGTTGACACTGCACCACTCTGGTCCCACGATGTTGACACTGCACCAATCTAGTCCCACGATGTTGACACGGCACCAATCTAGTCCCACGGACACTGCACCAATCTAGTCCCACGGACACTGCACCAATCTAGTCCCACAGACACTGCACCAATCTAGTCCCACGGACACTGCACCAATCTAGTCCCACGAGGTTGACACTGCACCAATCTAGTCCCACGATGTTGACACTGCACCAATCTAGTCCCACGGACATTGCACCAATCTAGTCCCACGGACACTGCACCAATCTAGTACCACGATGTTGACACTGCACCAATCTAGTCCCACGATGTTGACACTGCACCAATCTAATCCCACGATGTTGACACTGCACCAATCTAGTCCCACGATGTTGACACTACACCAATCTAGTCCCACGATGTTGACACTGCACCAATCTAGTCCCACGGACACTGCACCAATCTAGTCCCACGATGTTGACACTGCACCAATCTAGTCCCACGATGTTGACACTGCACCAATCTAGTCCCACGGACACTGCACCAATCTAGTCCCACGGACACTGCACCAATCTAGTCCCACGATGTTGACACTGCACCAATCTAGTCCCACGATGTTGACACTGCACCAATCTAGTCCCACGATGTTGACACTGCACCAATCTAGTCCCACAATGTTGACACTGCACCAATCTAGTCCCACGGACACTGCACCAATCTAGTCCCACGATGTTGACACTGCACCAATCTAGTCCCACGATGTTGACACTGCACCAATCTAGTCCCACGATGTTGACACTGCACCAATCTAGTCCCACGATGTTGACACTGCACCAATCTAGTTCCACGATGTTGACACTGCACCAATCTAGTCCCACAATGTTGACACTGCACCACTCTGGTCCCACGATGTTGACACTGCACCAATCTAGTCCCACGATGTTGACACGGCACCAATCTAGTCCCACGGACACTGCACCAATCTAGTCCCACGGACACTGCACCAATCTAGTCCCACAGACACTGCACCAATCTAGTCCCACGGACACTGCACCAATCTAGTCCCACGAGGTTGACACTGCACCAATCTAGTCCCACGATGTTGACACTGCACCAATCTAGTCCCACGGACATTGCACCAATCTAGTCCCACGGACACTGCACCAATCTAGTACCACGATGTTGACACTGCACCAATCTAGTCCCACGATGTTGACACTGCACCAATCTAATCCCACGATGTTGACACTGCACCAATCTAGTCCCACGATGTTGACACTACACCAATCTAGTCCCACGATGTTGACACTGCACCAATCTAGTCCCACGGACACTGCACCAATCTAGTCCCACGATGTTGACACTGCACCAATCTAGTCCCACGGACACTGCACCAATCTAGTCCCACGATGTTGACACTGCACCAATCTAGTCCCACGGACACTGCACCAATCTAGTCCCACGGACACTGAACAATCTAGTCCCACGATGTTGACACTGCACCAATCTAGTCCCACGGACACTGCACCAATCTAGTCCCACAGATACTGCACCAATCTAGTCCCACGGACACTGCACCAATCTAGTCCCACGATGTTGACACTGCACCAATCTAGTCCCACGATGTTGACACTGCACCAATCTAGTCCCACAATGTTGACACTGCACCAATCTAGTCCCACGATGTTGACACTGCACCAATCTAGTCCCACGATGTTGACACTGCACAAATCTAGTCCCACGATGTTGACACTGCACCAATCTAGTCCCACGATGTTGACACTGCACCAATCTAGTCCCACGATGTTGACACTGCACCAATCTAGTCCCACGATGTTGACACTGCACCAATCTAGTCCCACGATGTTGACACTGCACCAATCTAGTCCCACGATGTCGACACTGCACCAATCTAGTCCCACGATGTTGACACTGCACCAATCTAGTCCCACGGACACTGCACCAATCTAGTCCCACGATGTTGACACTGCACCAATCTAGTCCCACGATGTTGACACTGCACCAATCTAGTCCCACGGACACTGCACCAATCTAGTCCCACGATGTTGACACTGCACCAATCTAGTCCCACGTTGTTGACACTGCACCATTCTAGTCCCACGGACACTGCACCAATCTAGTCCCACGGACGCTGCACCAATCTAGTCCCACGATGTTGACACTGCACCAATCTAGTTCCACGATGTTGACACTACACCAATCTAGTTCCACGGACACTGCACCAATCTAGTCCCACGATGTTGACACTGCACCAATCTAGTCCCACGGACACTGCACCAATCTAGTCCCACGGACACTGCACCAATCTAGTTCCACGATGTTGATACTGCACCAATCTAGTCCCACGATGTTGGCACTGCACCAATCTAGTCCCACGATATTGACACTGCACCATTCTAGTCCCACAATGTTGACACTGCACCAATCTAGTCCCGCGATGTTGACACTGCACCAATCTAGTCCCACGGACACTGCACCAATCTAGTTCCACGATGTTGATACTGCACCAATCTAGTCCCACAATGTTGTCACTGCATCAATCTAGTCCCACGATGTTGATACTGCACCAATCTAGTCCCACGGACACTGCACCAATCTAGTCCCACGATGTTGACACTGCACCAATCTAGTCCCACGATGTCGACACTGCACCAATCTAGTCCCACGATGTTGACACTGCACCAATCTAGTCCCACTGACACTGCACCAATCTAGTCCCACGATGTTGACACTGCACCAATCTAGTCCCACGGACACTGCACCAATCTAGTACCACGATGTTGACACTGCACCAATCTAGTCCCACGATGTTGACACTGCACCAATCTAGTCCCACGATGTTGACACTGCACCAATCTAGTCCCACGGACACTGCACCAATCTAGTACCACGATGTTGACACTGCACCAATCTAGTCCCACGGACACTGCACCAATCTAGTCCCACGGACACTGCACCAATCTAGTCCCACGGACACTGCACCAATCTAGTACCACGATGTTGACACTGCACCAATCTAGTCCCACGATGTTGACACTGCACCAATCTAGTCCCACGATGTTGACACTGCACCAATCTAGTCCCACGATGTTGACACTACACCAATCTAGTCCCACGATGTTGACACTGCACCAATCTAGTCCCACGGAAACTGCACCAATCTAGTCCCACGATGTTGACACTACACCAATCTAGTCCCACGATGTTGACACTGCACCAATCTAGTCCCACGATGTTGACACTGCACCAATCTAGTCCCACGGACATTGCACCAATCTAGTCCCACGATGTTGACACTGCACCAATCTAGTCCCACGATGTTGACACTGCACCAATCTAGTCCCACGATGTTGAAACTGCACCAATCTAGTCCCACGGGCATTGCACCAATCTAGTCCCACGATGTTGACACTGCACCAATCTAGTCCCACGGACACTGCACCAATCTAGTCCCACGATGTTGACACTGCACCAATCTAGTCCCACGGACACTGCACCAATCTAGTCCCACGATGTTGACACTGCACCAATCTAGTCCCACGATGTTGACACTGCACCAATCTAGTCCCACGATGTTGACACTGCACCAATCTAGTCCCACGATGTTGACACTGCACCAATCTAGTCCCACGGACACTGCACCAATCTAGTCCCACGATGTTGACACTGCACCAATCTAGTCCCACGGACACTGCACCAATCTAGTCCCACGATGTTGACACTGCACCAATCTAGTCCCACGATGTTGACACTACACCAATCTAGTCCCACGGACACTGCACCAATCTAGTCCCACGATGTTGACACTGCACCAATCTAGTCCCACGGACACTGCACCAATCTAGTCCCACGATGTTGACACTGCACCAATCTAGTCCCACGATGTTGACACTGCACCAATCTAGTCCCACGGACACTGCACCAATCTAGTCCCACGGACACTGCACCAATCTAGTCCCACGATGTTGACACTGCACCAATCTAGTCCCACGGACACTGCACCAATCTAGTCCCACGGACACTGCACCAATCTAGTCCCACGATGTTGACACTGCACCAATCTAGTCCCACGGACACTGCACCAATCTAGTCCCACGATGTTGACACTGCACCAATCTAGTCCCACGATGTTGACACTACACCAATCTAGTCCCACGGACACTGCACCAATCTAGTCCCACGATGTTGACACTGCACCAATCTAGTCCCACGGACACTGCACCAATCTAGTCCCACGATGTTGACACTGCACCAATCTAGTCCCACGATGTTGACACTGCACCAATCTAGTCCCACGGACACTGCACCAATCTAGTCCCACGATTTTGACACTGCACCAATCTAGTCTCACGGACACTGCAACAATCTAGTCCCACGATGTTGACACTGCACCAATCTAGTCCCACGATGTTGACACTGCACCAATCTAGTCCCACGGACACTGCACCAATCTAGTCCCACGATGTTGACACTGCACCAATCTAGTCCCACGATGTTGACACTGCACCAATCTAGTCCCACGATGTTGACACTGCACCAATCTAGTCCCACGGACACTACACCAATCTAGTCCCACGATGTTGACACTGCACCAATCTAGTCCCACGGACACTGTACCAATCTAGTCCCACGGACACTGCACCAATCTAGTCCCACGATGTTGACACTGCACCAATCTAGTCCCACGGACACTGCACCAATCTAGTCCCACGATGTTGACACTGCACCAATCTAGTCCCACGGACACTGCACCAATCTAGTCCCACGATGTTGACACTGCACCAATCTAGTCCCACGATGTTGACACTGCACCAATCTAGTCCCACGGACACTGCACCAATCTAGTCCCACGGACACTGCACCAATCTAGTCCCACGATGTTGACACTGCACAAATCATCTTTCTTCACGTAACCACCTCTCTAACAGACAAGTTCCAGAAGTTTCTCACGAACCCTTCACCTACCTGCACAGGTAGAGGGCGCTGCTCACCTGCCTGCAACAGGTGCCGCTATTGTCACTGGCATTTCACGTGCATCTCGGCAAAGGTCAGAGTTCAATTATTGCCCCTGGCTCCACGGAAATCCATCAGTGTATTCCATGAACCAGATATTTACTGTATTGATCAAAGGTTCGACCAGAAAGAAAAACTTATCCCTGGTCAGGTTTGAGCTAAGATCTCTCCAAACCTCCCTTACTCTCTTAGAATATTGAGACATGAAAGAAAGTTCTTGCATGCTCTTGTTGTGTGTGCTTTTGGAAATCGATACTCAAACTATGAATAGAATTTGCTGACTCGAAGTTCGAACTGAGTATTTATTGACTCGATACTCGTACTATGTACACTTTGTATTAACTTTATATTTGAACTGTGTAGATTATTTATTAATTCGATACTCGAACTATACACAGTATTTATGAACTCGATACTCGTACTGTGCAATGTATTTACTAACTCAATTCTCTATTAATACCCTTCTGTAAGGCTTATGTTAGGTACCGATTAAGGCTGGGTGTGCTCTGGACTCTCTTAATGAAAACACTGGTATTAACCCTGTATGATCAGCTTCTGGAGCTGATATACTCGTATCACTGACCACACGCTTTTAATTACACATCCACCGAATGGTCAAATATATTACGTACTGAAGCATGTCAAAGCTTCCCCGTTAATTTCTTAATTAATTATTTAACAGGTCGTCAACCTCTCAGCCACGCGCTTCGTTGAAGGCAACCATCGCACTGTTGTCAATAGCAACAGGTTTCCTAGCCCAACCACTGCTCACCGCTTCCGCCGCAAGGATCGGATCAAGCCTTTCTGCTCTCCATTAAAGGAGAATTCTACACATTTATCCGGGACTTCCGGAGCGCGGGCGAACGCACGCGAGCGGGGGTCACGTGTGAAAACAAACAGGGGTTAATGCGCCCCGTTCATGCCATTTCTCAACGTGGAGTTTATTTCCTTTCTTACATATGCTTGGTGCAACAGCTGAGACGTCTGTTTAAGTAAGGAAATGCTTGCCCTTTATTATTGCTGGGATTAGCTTTTCTTATTACTAGCCTTAGCTCTTCTTATTCATGGCCTTAGCACTTCTCATTATTGACCTTAGCCCTTCTCATTGTTGGCGAGGCGGCGGTATAGAGAGCTCGACTGCTAACCCGCAAGTCTCGAGTTCGAATCTCTGACTTGTGTCTACGTCCCTGAGTCCACCCAGCTTTGACGGATACCTGACTGATTAGGACAAAGTGAAGCCAGCAATGCACTGACCACTCCACCTCTATACATGTTGCGGTCACTCTACTTCATCTGCCCCACTGACCATCAGGCTCGAGACGGTAACCTAACCCGTATTTTACTCAACTAAGCTCTGCAGTTTGATGACCTTAATTACGCGTATCATATTAGTTAAAATTAATTAATTTTCATTTGTTGTTCCGATAAATGACAGTAGCTTGTTCTACCCCCCCCCCCCCCTCTCCTGCCCCTCTCGACCTCCATGCAAAAACAAAATCACAAAAGTAAGACCCCTTCCCCCCCCCCCCCCACTTGTAATGACAGAGGTCATAAGCGCTCCCCCACCTTGTGACATAAGGATTTTATTTCTAGAAATAACTGTTGCCTCCCCTTCCTTGATTTTTCTGATCCAATGTGTTGTCTCCCTTACATCCGATCTTAGCCCAACTGCCGGCTAAAACAACAACTGGCAGCCACTTCAGCTTAACACCAGACCGGAAGTTAACTCAAAGTGACGTCAGAGGGGAAAAAACTCCACCCAGTTAATTAGATCAAGATGTAATGTTTCTCCCCCCCCCCCCCCTTATTTGTATGCACATTCCTACATTGTTATTCTATATGAATAGGATAACATATTTCATTCCTCGTGTTTTTTGCAACTCGACAAAAAAAAAATAATAGAGTTCGCTCCCTTGGCAGTTTACCTTGTTTCCCGTACCAGTGCTATCAAATACGAAACTGGTTTCAAGGCTAGCTGTCTGGCATGAGACTAGACAATAATGCTAGCGTGTAAACACACATTTCAGTAGGCTATTCTAACATCGCTATGTTAATTAGGTAGTTGATCTCTACAACTGACTGTTTCGTTAACCAAGACTGTTATTAGTATGTATAATAATATGTTCATATAGGATGTTTTAGTAAAGACAAATTTTCAGGTCAACGACAAAATACTCGTTGTTTCATTTGCAGATATATAAATATGCGTGAATATATATATATATATATATATATATATATATATATATATATATATATATATATATATATATATATATATATATATTGGATCATTAAAAATTAATGCTAATTCGATAAAAATCATGTTTAATGTTTTATGCGAATTTATATGTGTTCAAGCGTATTATATGGTGAGCAGATTCTAGATCAGTGGTTCTTATTGTGGGTTTGATAGAACCCCAAGAGTTTAGGGAGTTAGTCTTAGGGGTTCGACGGATCTCAAGTACGACACACACCCGACTCACATCATGCGCGAAAAGACAACTTTCGGTGAATTCTCAAATGGTGGGGTTCTGTACATCTACAAAGGTTAAGGACCATTTTCATATATATATATATATATATATATATATATATATATATATATATATATATGTGTGTGTGTGTGTGTGTGTGTGTGTGCGTTTCAAAATATCTCGTTCATCGGTGGATATAGACACAATTATTGTACACATATATGACTTGCAACATTGCCAAAGAGTAAAACAATTGAAGACTTTAAAAATATCTTTCACTGTCTCGTCTTTATATGGTAGTACATAGACCCTGGCTAACTAGCTATCAAAAGACATTCATCATACAGTATACAACTGGCAGATTTTCTTTACAGCTGATCTATACTAACACCTGGACAGTGTAACCCCCCACTCCCCACCCCTTCTGTTTTTACCTTGAACCACTCACCCTGTTCCCAGGTAAAATTTTACCTATCTGGCAAGAACGGCTACTCGCGAACTGTTTACGTTTTTTACCTTGTCAACAAACAGAACCCCTACTCAGCACTAATGATCTTAGCTAACGGTTTTTAATGGTTAATTATGTAATCTAATTATGCAATTAGACTTTTTAAATTGATTTAGTCCTTTTTAAAATTGAAATATTAATAGTAAGCAAAATAAAATAAAAGCTTAGCAAACGTGCAGAAGATAGAATTTTAATAGAATAAATAATGTTACTAGCACTGAGTTAGTTGAACAGTGTTTCTTTCAGACATCCTTTTCCGGGTGGGGGGGGGGGAGAGCACTTGAAATTTTTGTGGTAGGGGGGGGGGGCACTGAAAATGTTTGTTTGGGGGGGGGGGGTGGTACCCTGATGAGATGCCTGAAAGAAACTCTTTTCGTACTTTAAGTAGTATTAACATTGTAGCTCGCATAGTGTTAATTGTATGCAAATTGTACAGAATGTTATGCAAACATTGTACCGAGTGTCACCAAAATAAAAATAAAAATTTCTTACCTTGGGCTTTAATGAGCACCAAGAGGGCCAGTACAAAAATCAGCGCCTCCTTCCACATTTTCGAACCCTCGCGTCCCAACTCTGTGTGAGCACAGCTAGGAACTGGCGAATATCATCCACTGTGGGACTCGCGTCTCTGTGTCCTCGTCTCTGTCCTCGGGGACTGCTGCAAGTCGATGGCTGCAGCCCTCGCTGATCTCCCCGTACGGATGCCTCGGGTCGTGTTATGCAGACAGAAGTAGAAATTAATCCCTAACAAGCTAACAAAACAACACCAGCTAACATGAAGTTAGCCTGGTGGATAGAACGCACGGCTACTAACTCGGATGGCAAAAGCAGTCAGACACTTTGAGTCTGCTGCAGATCGCCCAAAACATTCGAGCGAGCGTTTCTATTTTATATGGCGCTTTAGGAAGAATTACCAATCAAATCCCACGTTACGGATGCTCTCGGGTTTGGGGGAGGAGCTAAGAAAAGATAGACAACGTAACTAAACATTGAATTTTTTTTTTACCGTGCGCCAAAAAAAAAAAAAAACAATTTCTCCAGAAACGTTACGAAGAGAAGAATAAAAAAAACGATGGTGTATGATGTTAAGAAAGGGGGGTAATTCGTGTTGGGCTGGAAGGTAGACTGCGAGAGAGCAAACGGGATAGAAGAAAATATTCCAACCAAAACAACAAGTGCGGGTAGGTCTCTGTAAATCTACAAGGGGAAACAACCTAGCAGGGGGTAACTCGTATGAGCAAGGAACATTATTCGAATATTAACGTTCGTTTTGCCTTCGTTTGCTTTTTTTTTTTAAGTAACCCTTTTAATCTCCTTCACCCAGATTTCTCACAAACTTGTTTCCAAATGGTGTGAGTAAAAACATTCAACTAAAACAAAGAGACGGGGTGGGGCCGGTGCATTACATAATGAGGTCTTGGCTCTAATCGGAGAACACAAGAGAACGGGTCTAAGTGTGTTTCAAGATTGTTTGCTTTGTGAGAAACCTGTGCAAAAATCACAACAATTAATCCCTTTACAAAGACCAGCTGCAGGAAAATTAGAGGATAGTTATAGGTTAGTCTAAACTCCGAAATACCACAATGAGTCAAATGTTGACGTATTTTACTCCACCTGTGTAACAGCGGAAAGCATCAAGTTAGATTTATAACCAGCTCATTAGAGGCAATTGAAGCTTTGCCTAATGGAGACAAATATCCAGCTGTGTCTAGGCTGGTCTAATGCAAGCAATATCCAGTTGAGTTTTAACAGCTATCACTGTATGTAAGGCCTGTCCTTCCTAACAATATGTATGGCCTGTCCTTCCTAACAATATGTATGGCCTATCCTTCCCCATAATATGCAAGGCTGGATAGGAAAAGTGAGACTTACATCTATACATGGGATACTTCTGTTTCCACATAATTGCGCAACGGAAAAATGCGCAACAGTAAAATGCGCAACAAACAATGCGCAAGCAGAAAATAGCGAAATACACTATACTTATTCACTTTAATTTGGTCATATTTTCTGTAAATATGTGGTCAGTCTTTAAATTATTTTTAAAATTCCCCTAAGCTCATTTTCTTCTTCTTTTTCTTCGTTCTTAATTTTAGTGTGGGAAGGGATCCCCTCTAACACAATTAAGTATACGAGCCGGTCCGCGGCATAACATACGCCGCTATTTAGATGTTTTATTTTCTACTTTTCAGTAATTCATAATTTGTGAATTCGACAGTACCAACGCTGCCACTGAAAATATTTCTTTAAAACACTATAAGTAGCTCGTTAAGGACCATAACCCCCCCCCCTCCCCTACGTTTAAAATCGTTGGCTCTGCTTGTAAACATTTAGAGTGAACACAGCTCACTAAGACCATGTAGGGGTGGGGAGGTAGGGAGCGCGTTTACAGCTTGTTTTCTAGCGGCTCCCAGAAGAAAATTATATATATATAGACGTGTCAACTGGTTATGCGCCATTAACGCCATTCTCTCCGATTTCAGCCTGCTTTTCTTTTTGGATTTGCTTCCATAGCCTTTGTCCAACCAAGAACAAACTACAAGGTAGCAGTTGTTTGATTTTGGAGTTGTCTCTCCTAGAAAAGTGGCTGTCCCCAGCTAACGAGCTTTATCTGCCTGAGGGTTCGAACTCGAGACTTCTCAGTTTGGCAACCATGTACTTTACCGACTGTTGATGTTGCGTATATTTCTGGTCGACTTAACTGCGCATGATTCTCTGTTTAAATTTAAACGTCTGTTCTTTTTTTGACGTATGCAGAATTACACGATTAACTAAGTTAAAAAATCTAAAATCAAATAATAACATAATATCTATTCAATATTTTTTATATTTTTAATATTGCGACTCAATATTAGCTTCAAACAGTCATCGAACTGTGCTCAGTACTCAATAATATTAGAACCGCTACACAGTGGCGTAGCGAGGTCGGGTGTCACCCGGTGCGGCACTTAATGGTGTCACCCCCCTGAGGCGTAGCGACCCTTCCCGGGGACAAACTTTCAAGTTTTCGATTTGCACCCCCCCCCCCCACCCCCTCAAGTTTATCTCTATATATTTTGCTATTTTTTGCCTTGGTGTCACCCCCCCTAAATGGTGTCACCCGGTGCGGTCCGCACCCCCCGCCCCCCCTCGCTACGCCCCTGCCGCTACATCAGAGCATATTGTAGCTCTAAAGTCAACAAACTGTGCTCAGTACTCAATAATATTAGAACCGCTACATCAGCGCATATTGTAGCTCTAAAGTCAACAAACTGTGCTCAGTACTCAATAATATTAGAACCGCTACATCAGAGCATATTGTAGCTCTTCAGGCAGTCAACAAACTGTGCTCAGTACTCAATAATATTAGAACCGCTACATCAGAGCATATTGTAGCTCTTCAGGCAGTCAACAAACTGTGCTCAGTACTCAATAATATTAGAACCGCTACATCAGAGCGTATTGTAGCTCTTCAGGCAGTCAACAAACTGTGCTCGGTACTCAATAATATTAGAACCGCTACATCAGAGCGAATTGTAGCTCTTCAGGCAGTCAACAAACTGTGCTCAGTACTCAATAATATTAGAACCGCTACATCAGAGCATATTGTAGCTCTTCAGGCAGTCAACAAACTGTGCTCAGTACTCAATAATATTAGAACCGCTACATCAGAGCATATTGTAGCTCTTCAGGCAGTCAACAAACTGTGCTCAGTACTCAATAATATTAGAACCGCTACATCAGAGCATATTGTAGCTCTTCAGGCAGTCAACGAACTGCTCCAACATTGACATTACAACTTTCAGAGACCTCTGTCAAACGTCAACACTCAGCGCCATCTGTTTCAACATTCTAGAAATGTTTTTGTTGTTTCAACATTTTGCTCGGTTTCCTTTTAAAATAAATTACCATTTTGTAGGGTCACATGATTTATTGGCCACGGTAAAAAAAAATATTGGGATTTCCAAAATATAATCTGTTAGTTTTATTTTTAAAATCTTTAACCGGTTTCAGATATGGGCAAATATGTGAGTGATTAAAACAAGTTATTCTTTTTTTTTTTCAACATTTTGCTCGGTTAAAAAATAAATAAATAACCTTCTTTTATGTGGTCACACAATTTATTGGCCACGGTGAAAAAAATATTGGGATTTCCAAAATATAATCGCTTAGTTTTATTTGTAAAATCTTAACGGCTTTAGATATGGGCAAATATGTGAATGATTAACATAAAACTTTCTCTAATTTTCATATATATAATATTTAACGCTTATGTTCTATGTTATATATATATATATATATATATATATATATATATATATATATATATACATATATACATATACATATATACATATAACATATAACATATAACATATAACATATAACATATAACATATAACATATAACATATAACATATAACATATAACATATAACATATAACATATAACATATAACATATAACATATAACATATAACATATAACATATAACATATAACATATAACATATAACATATAACATATAACATATAACATATAACATATAACATATAACATATAACATATAACATATAACATATAACATATAACATATAACATATAACATATAACATATAACATATAACATATAACATATAACATATAACATATAACATATAACATATAACATATAACATATAACATATAACATATAACATATAACATATAACATATAACATATAACATATAACAAATAACATATAACATATAGCATATAGCACATAACATATAACATATAACATATAACATATAATATATAACATATAACATATAACATATAACATATAACAAATAACATATAACATATAGCATATAGCATATAGCATATAGCATATAACATATAACATATAACATATAACATATAACATATAACATATAAGATATAACATATAACATATAATATATAATATATAACATATTATATAAATATATATATATATATATATATATATATATATATATATATATATATATATATATATATATATATATGGTGGGGGTGCGTGTATGTGCAAGTGTATGCAGAAACAAGTTGTTGTTTATCTGTTTATCTAAACTTTATATACCTTCACGGTACCCAGCACGTAGAAAAGAATCTATTGACATAACCACTGCTTTTCCGTGTTAGTGGCTAAAATGTCAAGTACACCTGTCATGAGCACTTGTTGTGTGTGTGTACCGGAAGTGGCCTCACTTCCTAGGTACAAACCTCGTCTGAGACTCCAGACAGCCCTAACAGACGTTGGGCGCATAATGACTCACACTATAGGGTATACGGCAGTATTTCTGTTTCCTCCCAAGTTTAATGGGCTTTGTTCACAGAGACGAAGATGATAACTTCTGGTATTATTGGTTAGACACATTCAATCTTTTAAAATATTTTTCAACCTTTTATTTAACTTTCTTCCTCTGTCTGTTGTGCTCATTGCGTTTTCCGTCTTGGATCAAAACTGGCGAGCGAAATTTCGACCACTTCTGACTGACCGATTCTTTTCATAGTTATGCAATATAAAGGAGAAAATAAATGATTTTCTTTAAATATATATAATAATACATTACCATTTAAATCGCTAAAAATAAAAACTTGGGTAGCTTTTTAAATTTTTAGTAAAGGTATCCAATAGATCATAAGGTGATCAAAGCTTTCCTTTTTTTTTTCTTTAAAAAGTTCATAATTATATATTTAAGTAAAGAAAATAATTTATTTCCTCCTTTTTAGTGCATTATTTTTTAAAAGCCTGTTATTAAAAAACTTTTTAATACATTTAAAATATTTTTTTAATAAAAATGTGTTAATTACTTTTTAAAAATCACAAATGCAATTCTTTGTCACGTGTTATGCAGGATTATTATGGGTTGGATAAAATTATGTTGTAACGTTAACCTTTCTATCAGCCAAATAGAAGGAGAACGTCCCCGGATTCTTTTTTCGGGGTCATATGCAAATGCCTTACGGCCTAAGTGGATGAACACTTAACACAACGACCACTAGGGCTCGAAATTAATGTCTAGGGGAGCTAGTGATACTATTGTAATTAACACTCATCCAATCTACATACGACCATTTAATCAGCGAACTCAGATGTGGCAAAACACAAAGATGAACTAGATAAAATATTTAATGTATAAAATATCAAAAACCCAACTTACACAATGTAGGAAAAAACACTATCACAGATTTCTACACTGTCCTAAGAACAGCTACAGGCCACACAACACTGCTGTAGCTTCTAGACTTACTTAGCGACAAGTAATATTAAACTAGAAGATTAAATCAACTGAAGAAAGCAAGGCACACACAGGTCTTAAGTACTCTCACGTTCAAATGGTCAGAGTCTATAGCCGGACAATATGGACGGCTGCCTGACTAAGGTAAAACGGCCTCGTAGACTGCCAGGTCAAGATAAACTGCCCTGTGTTGCGAGTGTGCGGGGCAATTAAAGACTTCTGTGACAGGGGAGGTTATCCTCAACTCATGTCGCCATTGGTTGGGATAATCATCTGATCAGAATCATTCAATCAGATTTTAATGGAAATTTTTTATGTCTCAAACACCTTAATAGTCAATGGAAAAACCCCAGGTGTTACACAATCATTCCATATAAGGAATTATACAATGTCAAAATAAAAATGACTCGACCTAAGTAGGTCACATCCCCTCCCTTTTTGGAAGTGACAGATAGGTTCCACAAGAACATACATAAGGAACCAATCTGGCAATGAAATAACAAAAATGTTTTACAAATGTAGGCAATCAAAATCATAATACCAGATGAAAATATCCCTGAACATAAAAGGGAAGTAACTCCAACTTTTACAATTGGTGAAAGGGGAGAAACCCTTCAAAAAGTAATTATACATCAAAATTCCTCAAGAAAGGGGAATTACAATTTTTCCATGAGAATATTAAAAGTGGTAAACCCGCCAGGGTAAGACCTTTATTTCAATGACTAGCTACAATATCAATTGAGTCATGTGAGACATATTATTATAAAAGATTACATTTAATCAAAAACCACCTTTAATTAAGGTTCACCTGAAAATAAACAAAATATTCAACAGGATTGGAATTTTGAAAAATTCTAACTCACACCACTCATTTTCATATGAGTGACACTCAAACAAAACCTGTTTATGGTCCTAATGAACCACAAAGCATGTCACATGATCAATGTGTGCAACAAGATTTCACATCCTTGACAAACAATCAGCCACAACATTATCACTACCCTTAATGTGTGAAATTTCCAGATTAAAATTTTGGAAATATAAGCACCATCTCAATATTCTTTGATTTGTCTGTCCTAACTTAGAGGTAAATTTCAGGGGATCATGGTCAGAAAACACTCTGACTGGATTGGTTGAAGAAGAGACATAGACTTCAAAATGTTGTAATGATAAAACCAAAGCTAAAGCTTCTTTTTCAATAGTAGAATAATTCTTTTGGTTTTCATTTAACTTCCTGGAAAAAAAGGCAATGGGATGGTCAATTCCCATGTTGTCTTCTTGAAATAGGACTGAGCCAATGGCTAAGTTGCTAGCATCAATGGCAAGTTTAAAGGGCTTGCTGAAATCTGGCGCAGCCATAACAGGAGCATTAGATAGAAATGACTTAATAGTTAAAAAAGCTTCTTGACATTTATCTGACCATTCAAACTCAACACCCTTTTTCAATAATGCAGTAAGAGGTTCAGCAATAGCTGAAAAGTTTTGACAGAACCGTCTATAGTAACCAGCCATCCCAAGGAACTTTTTGATCTCTTTACAATTTTTGGGAGGTGGTAACCTTACAATAGCATCTACTTTAGCTTCAATGGGCCGAACTTGGTTCGTTCCCACTTGATAACCCAAATAGGTAATTGAAGCTTTACAGAAATCACTTTTATGTAAGTTTACAGTAAAATTAACTTCAGACAATTTTCTAAAAAGGTTAGTCAATTGAACAATATGTTCTTCAAAAGTATTAGAAAATACAACTATATCATCTATGTAGGCCTCACATTGGTCTATGTCAGCAATGACAGAGTTAATGACCCTCTGGAAAGTTTGACCAGCATTTCGCATACCAAAGGGCATGCGTTTGTATCTATAAAAACCATTAGGGGTTACAAAAGCAGATATTTCTTTTGCACGGTCAGATAAGGGGATTTGCCAGTATCCTGAAAGTAAATCAATTTTGGAAATTATCTTAGCTTGACCAACTTTATCAATAACGTCTTCTATCCGAGGTAAGGGATAGGAATCAGCTTTGGTGAGCGCATTCACCTTCCTAAAGTCGGTCACAAACCTGAAAGATCCACCGTCTTTCGGGACTAGGAGACATGGGGAACTCCAGTTGCTGAAACTGGGCTCAATGATATCATTCTTGAGCATATAATCAATTTCATCTTTTATCAAAGCAGCTTTTTCCGGGTTAACTCTATAGGGGTGTTGTTTAATGGGTTTTGCGTCACCAACGTCTACATCATGAGGTGGAACCTTCGCTTCTTTGGGGACATCCCCAAAAATAGAGGGAAATGTCTCAAACAACTGAGACAATCTATGGCTTTCCTCTGTGGACAAATGCATAAGGTGGACATTCAAATTATCTAAAAAGGAAGAATTTACCAATTTTGGGGGTTTCAATTTATCATGTATCACATCATCAGAAACATTTGAACATACAGGTAAAGTAATTTTAGCTGTGGATTGAAAATTGTTACAATTATCATAATATTTTTTCAGTGAGTTGACATGATACACTGTCTGTTTCTTTCTTCTGTCGGGCGTATTGACAACATAGTTCAAATCACTTAATTTTGAATGCACAGTAAAAGGTCCACAATATCTCAAGGATAACGCATTGTCCAGATTAGGCACTAGCACAAGAACTTTGTCGCCTGGATTGAATGTTCGTTTACAAGAACTCTTATCATACAGTCCTTTCATTCTCACTTGGGCCTTTCTTAAGTTCTTGTGAGCCATTTCGCACACGGCTTTCAGTCGAACGTGAAAATCGTCGAAGTTTTCCACTGGATGATCACTGGTACCTGTCCAACGTTCGTGTATCAGCTTCAGGGGGCCACGGACAGAGTGTCCAAACACAAGTTGAAAAGGCGAGTAGCCTAAAGAGTCCTGGACACAGTCCCTCGCGGCGAAAATAATCCAAGGAACAGACTCATCCCATTGGGTGTTACTATTAGCGAATGTCCTTAGCATGGTTTTGAGGGTTTGGTGGAACCTCTCAAGTACGCCTTGAGACTGAGGGTGGTAGGCTGAGCTGGTGATGTGGGTAACGCCTAGCTTGGCTAGCGCTTCCTGAAAATGGTGACTGGTGAAGTTGCTGCCTTGATCTGTTTGCACGATTCTAGGTAATCCAAAGGTAGTGAAGAACCGGGTCATGGCTCTGACTACAGTCTTTGCCTTAATGTTCCGTAAGGGAATCGCCTCGGGAAAACGGGTACTTGAACACATAAAGGTAAGTAGGTACTCGTTGCCCGCCTTGGTTTTAGGCAAGGGACCTACACAGTCCATGACGATTTTAGAAAAAGGTTCTTCTAACACAGGAATCGGACTCAAAGGGGCCTTAGGAATTGTCTGGTTTGGCTTTCCGGCCAACTGACAGTTCGTGCAACTTCTACAGTAACGCGACACATCTTTTCTCATTTTGGGCCAAAAGAACAGTTCTTTGATCTTCGCCGTCGTTTTAGTGACACCTGGGTGCGCTGACATTGGATGGTCATGTGCCAGCTTAAGTATTTCGTGCCGATAAGGTGGAGGGATCCACAGCTGGTTTTTACCCAACCATGGTTCGGCTGGTGAGGCATTCACTGGTACAGAGCGACGAAAGAAGAGGCCGTTCTCGGAGAAATATTCTCCATCGTCAGATGATAGAGATTTTTCGACCGTTGCTTTGAGTTCTGCGTCGACTTGTTGAGCTTTAATGATGTCTTCCTGAGATATTCTCAGGGGTAAGCCCAGGCTTGTGTTTTCTGGAAGCATAGACTCCAATTTGGGAGTCGAATTTCTTGACGATGATGGTAGATGTGGTTCAGACGTTGTGTCAGCCAATTGTTTGGTCTGGCTTCTTGTCACCGCACATGCAGGATACAGTTCATTATCATCATCTGGAACTGTTGACAAAGGGTCTGAAACCGTACAGGGGTATACTTTGCTTCCCGCAAGGTCATTCCCTAGAAGTAGGTGTACTCCTGGGACAGGAATACTATCTATCACACCTAAAATGACCTCACCTTCGACGAGATGATGTTTCAAGGCAAACTTGTGTAGAGGGACGACAGTAGATTTTGTCCCCACTCCCTGGATAATGGAAATCTTTCCGGTGTTCGTCTCTGGTGTAATGTCCATTGAACTTTTCAAAAGGAGTGATTGTGACGCTCCGGTGTCTCTTAGAACGGTGATATTCTTCTGAGACAACGGATCACCTGGTTTGCTAATGATGGCTTCGGCAATAAAAGATGAAAAGTCAACTTTTCTCGATCCCTCGAGATCGGTAGACTCGGAAGAAACTGGATGGTGGCGAGAACAGTCAAAATGTGACTGCACATAATGTGTGGAGACTTGACTACTTTCTTGCGGACACTTAGGGTTAGAGTCCTTTAGAATTCTAGAGTTCATAGTTGAACTGGCTGCTTGAGGGGATAGAGCATAGTGCGCGGAAGTACGCACCACCTCTCTGTTATATTGACGACGTTTGTAACAGTCCTTGACAAGATGACCAGGCCTTTTGCAGAACTGGCATACTGCTCGACGATTGAGAGTTGATCTTGGTTTCTCTCTGGACTGTGATGCCTTCAAATGTTGGCCAACAGGATGATTGCTGCCAAAAAGGGGAAGCACGGGGTTGAGGCGGTTTCCTGACACTGGTGGTTTCTTATGCACCAACATGTATGTGTCAGCCGACTCAGCAGCCTTCTGGATGTCAATTATCTTGTTATCCAGAATGTGTAGTCGTATCTCTTCAGGCAGGGACGATAGGAATTCTTCCCTTAGGATAAGTGACCTGAGTTTCTCAAACTCAGAAACTTCCTCAGAGTGTAGCCACCTTGAGAATATTTTCTCCTTTTCAAAGAGAAATTCCACATATGATTGTGTGGGTAACTTGCGGAGTGTTCGGAATTTTGTCCGATAGGCCTCGGGCGTCAGTGCGTAGGCCTTTAAAATGGCAGTCTTGACCAAACTATAGTTATTTTGAACGTCGTGAGAGAGTGCCTGGTATGTTTTTGCAGCTTTCCCAGTAAGGACAGAGCTCAATAAAGCAGTAATGGAAGTTTCGGGCCATTCACATGTCTTCGCTAAACTCTCAAACGAGTTAAAGAAAACGACCAAATCTGTTTCATCAAATTTAGGAACTAATTTCCCAAATTTGGCAATCACTTGCCCTACCGACAACTTTTTTGGATCTACCAGAGAAGTAACATCACTAACTTGACCAAACTCTAATTCCAACCTCCTCTTATCTAAAGCAATTTTAGCCTCTAACTCCTTTTCTTTTAATAAAAGCTCTCTCTCTTCTAGAGATTTCTCCTCTCGGAGCAACACACCAGCCAACAAACTTTCATCAAATACTCCTTCATTAATGAAATGAACAACAATTTTATCTCTCAACACCTCTGACTTCTGCGTAACAGAATAATCCAATTTCAATTCCTTAACAACACTAACCAAAACTTTTCTACTCAACTTTTCTACATCTTCAACAGTGGGATTAGCCAAAAAAGACTCCATAACACCAACTTGAAAATCACAACAAGCCTAGATTCTTTAAATTAATACACAGCGTTGGGCCGTGTACTTGACCTCTAAATGTAGGACGTGACACGTCTGCTTATTTGACCTAGATACTCTAGCCTGAGCGCGCGTTGTAAGAACCCTGCGCTACTGGATATAAAAACAACTAAATCCAACTAACCTTAATATTCCACTGATATAACCAACAACTGGGACGACAGATTAAATCTCGGCGAGACCCCACTTTGTAACGTTAACCTTTCTATCAGCCAAATAGAAGGAGAACGTCCCCGGATTCTTTTTTCGGGGTCATATGCAAATGCCTTACGGCCTAAGTGGATGAACACTTAACACAACGACCACTAGGGCTCGAAATTAATGTCTAGGGGAGCTAGTGATACTATTGTAATTAACACTCATCCAATCTACATACGACCATTTAATCAGCGAACTCAGATGTGGCAAAACACAAAGATGAACTAGATAAAATATTTAATGTATAAAATATCAAAAACCCAACTTACACAATGTAGGAAAAAACACTATCACAGATTTCTACACTGTCCTAAGAACAGCTACAGGCCACACAACACTGCTGTAGCTTCTAGACTTACTTAGCGACAAGTAATATTAAACTAGAAGATTAAATCAACTGAAGAAAGCAAGGCACACACAGGTCTTAAGTACTCTCACGTTCAAATGGTCAGAGTCTATAGCCGGACAATATGGACGGCTGCCTGACTAAGGTAAAACGGCCTCGTAGACTGCCAGGTCAAGATAAACTGCCCTGTGTTGCGAGTGTGCGGGGCAATTAAAGACTTCTGTGACAGGGGAGGTTATCCTCAACTCATGTCGCCATTGGTTGGGATAATCATCTGATCAGAATCATTCAATCAGATTTTAATGGAAATTTTCTATGTCTCAAACACCTTAATAGTCAATGGAAAAACCCCAGGTGTTACACAATCATTCCATATAAGGAATTATACAATGTCAAAATAAAAATGACTCGACCTAAGTAGGTCACAATGTTATAACCCACTGCCTTTGATGAGACTTACTATAAATTTTGATACATTTATGTTATTTAAAAAGTAAAATTATTGAATGGGTCACTTCAAACACCTGGTTTACACGTCGTTTTTTTAAAACGTTGAATGAAGTTGTTAGTAATTTCTAATGAAATGGAGTTATTTTTATTATCTTTTTTTTTTAATTTAAGAAAAAAATTGATATTCAAAAAAAAATTATCTTGTAATTGGAATGAGTGATCATATATCTGAGGGGGTTGTGTATATGATGGACTTGTTATAAACACGTCTAATGAGATAATATGAAATAAATATACTTGGGATTCAATAGTATACACGATTTCTACTCTATCTGTTTCTTAGTTTTGTTTAGGCTAACCACTACCTAGGTGGTCTTTTACTCACTAAGTAGAACCTCAAAAAACATTTTGAATTCTGCGCTTGAAAGTTTTTTTATGAAATAATTTCCTCCCTTAAAAATCGAATCGTTTTGTGATAATTGCGAAACAAAAACTGCACGTCTTCATTCAAATGTTTGCAAGATGTGCGGCATTTAACGAATGGATGTACACCAGAAGTATGAAAGAACACACACAAAACTACTGTGTAGGATAAGTGGCACGTAAGAGAAGCATCGCTTTAGTGTATTAGGTCAAGTCGTGCCGTGTGGTCTGGGGGTGCTTGGGTTATCCTACACTAGGGTGGCCTGACATCTAATTGAGGGTGTGGGGGTGCTTGGGTTATCCCACACTAGGGTGGCCTGACATCTAATTGAGGGTGTGGGGGTGCTTGGGTTATCCCACACTAGGGTGGCCTGACAAATTATACATGTGGGGGTGGGGGTGCTTGGGTTATCCTACACTAGGGTGGCCTGACATCTATTTGAGGGGGTGGGGGGCTTGGGTTATCTCACACTAGGGTGGCCTGACATCTAATTGAGGGGGTGGGGGGCTTGGGTTATCTCACACTAGGGTGGCCTGACAAATTATACATGTGGGGGTGGGGGTGCTTGGGTTATCCTACACTAGGGTGGCCTGACATCTATTTGAGGGGGTGGGGGGCTTGGGTTATCCCACACTAGGGTGGCCTGACATCTATTTGAGGGGGTGGGGGGCTTGGGTTATCTCACACTAGGGTGGCCTGACATCTAATTGAGGGGGTGGGGGGCTTGGGTTATCTCACACTAGGGTGGCCTGACATCTAATTGAGGGGGTGGGGGGCTTGGGTTATCCCACACTAGGGTGGCCTGACATCTAATACGTGAGGGGGTGGGGGAGCTTGGGTTATCCCACACTAGGGTGGCCTGACATCTAATACGTGAGGGGGTGGGGGAGCTTGGGTTATCCCACACTAGGGTGGCCTGACATCTAATACATGAGGGGGGGGGGTGCTTGGGTTATCCCACACTAGGGTGGCCTGACATCTAATACATGAGGGGGGGGTGCTTGGGTTATCCCACACTAGGGTGGCCTGACATCTAATACATGAGGGGGGGTGCTTGGGTTATCCCACACTAGGGTGGCCTGACATCTAATACATGAGGGGGGGGGGTGGTTATCCCACACTAGGGTGGCCTGACATCTAATACATGAGGGGGGGGGGGGAGAAAAGTTGTCTGGTGGGGACAGGGGCATAGGTTTTAGGGGTAGGGGTCATCGGCAAGTGCACAAAAGGCGCCATTGAATGTACATGTATATATATATATATATATATATATATATATATATATATATATATATATATATATATATATATATTGATATATATATATATATATATATATATATATATATATATATATATATATAATTTATATATGCGACTCTACATTAGGGACAGTTGGAGAAACTAGCACAAGAAAGATGGGTTACTACTGGGGAGAAACTTGCTGACTAGCTATTTCCCTTAAAGACTCATGTTGGTGGCCAACATCCACGTCCAGGGGTTAGGTGGCCGTGTCCAAGAGGCCCAGGAAATTTTAATAAAGGCCACCACACCCCAGATCTAACTTTTCATTTTTCCCTAGCAAATTGATGAAATCCGATGCTCATCCTCAGCTTGATATGTAAATAAAAATGACCGTTTCAGTGGGCCCATCTTAATTTTGGTGGGGCCCATCGGTATTTTCCCCCTGTAGACCGGTGGGCTAGTCCACCCTTGTTCTCGTTTGACAGAGAACAAGCAGCTTGACAACTAGTTAAGCCTGCTTCAAAATGTTCATAACTTTGACATCTGATAAGTTAAACTTATTAATACAGCATGATATTCACCTAGGTAGTAGATCTATATATTTTGAGGAATTTTTGTTAAAAAAAAATTTAAAGTTATGATTCTTAGTTTACATCTCGTATTTGTAGGTGGGATAGGTTGACGAACCAAAGTAGTTAATATAATAAATATCTTAACGCTATAAACGATGTGGAAATAAAGGTTATAACATAAGAAGATGATAGAGGTCTGCAGTAATAACAACACAAATAATAACATTATCCTGTTATGATGCATGTTCTGACTATAGAGTGGTGCGACTCAGGGGCGTAGCGAGGGGGGGGGGGCGGACGGGCGGACCGCACCGGGTGACACCATTTAGGGGGGTGACACCAAGGCAAAAAATAGCAAAATATATAGAGAAAAACTCGAGGGGGGGGGGTGCAAATCGAAAGTTTGAGGGGGGGAGGGTGCAAATCGAAAACTTGAGGGGGGGGGGGGGCGTGCACATCAAAAGTTTGAGGGGGGGGTGCAAATCGAAAACTTGAGGGGGGGGGTGCAAATTGAAAGTTTGAGGGGGGGGGTGCAAATCGAAAATTTGAAAGTTTGTCCCTGGGAAGGGTCAGTAGTATATTAGGTCACTTTTGGACCGCAGGCGCAGGCGCTGGGTGAGCAGGAGCAGGAGCAGGAGCAAAGGTTATATAGGAAAATACTCCCCGCCTGGGTGAGCCGCAGGTACAACGACATATAGCAAAATACTCACCCACCAGGGTGAGGTGGGTGAGCCGCAGGTACAACGAGATATAGTAAAATACTCCCTGGGGGAGCAGGAGGTACACCGACATATAGTAAAATACTCCCCCACCTGGGTGAAGGTGGGTGAGGGTGGGTGAGCCGCAGGTACAATGACATATAGTAAAATACTCACCCACCTGGGTGAGCAGGTGGGTGAGGGTGGGTGAGCCGCAGGGACAATGAGATATAGTAAAATACTCACCCACCCTAGGGTGGGTGAGCAGGTGGGGGAGTAGGTCAGTAGGTCACCACCGGTGACCTTGTGACGTAATCAGTGACCTTGTGACGTAATTAGTGACCTAGTTACGTAATTTTAATGCGTTTTTTAATGAGTTTTTTAAATTTTAATTAATTTTTGACCTAGTTACGTAATTTTAATGCGTTTTTAATGAGTTTTTAAATTTTAAATTAATTTTTATTATCGAGTTACGTAATTTAATTACTTTGATTGTATTTTTATTTTGTTTAATTTGTTTGTTTACTTGTTGTTTAATTTAATTACTTTGTTTATATTGTGTAATTTTTATTAACGAGTTACGTAATTTGATTATTTGTTTACTTTTTAATTATTTTTTATTTTGTTTATTTTTAATTTTATTTTATTTTATAATTAGTTAAATTATTATTAACTAGTTACGTAATTTGATTTTAATTACTTTTGTTTATTTATTTATTTGATATATTTCTTTTCTTTGATGTATGGTATTTAAAATAAAAGACACTGTTTATTTGATTGTATGTATGTTTAATAGTAAACGGATAGGGGTGTTGGTGGATGAGAGGGGGAGTAATGATGGGGTTTGAGGGTAGGGGTGCGTTAGCGTGTACTTTGTGAATAACATCCATTAACCAGACATGTAACACCTGTTACGTATTGATCGCACCCACTGGGCCATCACAGCATGATGTCCCACCTAATTAAATTTTTGTTATGCTTCACCGAGTTTCCCCCGAGCGGTTTGATAGGTCATGATGATTAACGACGTACATTAAGTGCCTCTCCGCGTTAAGTGTGGGAACATCTGTTACCACTTTAATTGATTTTTTCCCCTGGTTGGGTCCCGTGCTTTCCACTAACAGTTATACAGTGTCATGGGTTTTTAAGTTTCTAGTACGCGTATGCTACACGTATATACACACACACACACACTAAATTAGAACAAAAGTCTTCTTATATTTTATTTGTTTATTAACGTTTTTCCAATTCATCAAAGGCTTTTAAAATTGCATCCTGTAAACTTAATAGGCGCTCAAAGCAGACGCGACTCATACTAACACCAGAATTTGTAGGAAAATTAAGATCGGTCCCATCTATAAGCTCTCTAAGATTTAAAGTGTTTTTGTTCATGAATTGGCTGACAATCGCCAATTTAAATCCGGTGTGATTCATCGTTCGTATTTCAGTCACTTTATTGTTACCTCTGGCCACAAGTATCCAATCTTCATTAGACAACTTGAAATAATCTTTTATAACTAGTTCCAATAATTTGAAGTGTTAAACGTGTTATAATACGATCGTTAATATATTGACGACTCGCTGACGCCGAAAAGGGTTGTAATATAACTTTTAAATTTGCACCGCGAGCTTTCTTCAAAACAAAATAGGCTGCATATAACCCGCAACTGTTGGTTCGAATATCTTGTAACACTCTTGAATTGTAAACGAGTGGTCTGTTTGAGTTATTTTTTATAAAAGACAAAATGGCCGGCTCCCGAGGTGGTAAGCCAAAACTATCGAAATAAGTAAATTGGGATAGTCCGTTGAAAAATAGACCAACCCAATGACTCCCTGCCTCCGAGGACGAATCTAGATTGATAATGAATGCCGCTTGCTTCGTTCTATCGAGACGCGCGGGTAACTGATCGCACGCTAAAACAGCAAAGAGAGTTGTGCGTTGCACAAATAAGTCCGTGGCCAGTATACTTTGTAGTTCTCTTGTGTTCATTTTCTTTTATAGGCCAAGTTAGGCGGTGTAATCTGTAAGCACTTGCCTCGTTTTTGAAATTTCTAACACCGAATCAAGTTCAGCATACACAATAACTTGAATCGGGTCAGCTGTAACTTGTGAAAATTTAAGTTCAATAGAAACAGGTCCGGATTTAGCCAATTCAAATTGTTCACCATCCAAAAGACTAGGGCTTAAATCAAAAGCAAACAGGGTATACCCGTTCTTAAAGTTTTTATAATCTATCCCATTACCAGCATCTTTTCCAACCATACCAAGAGCGAGGTTACTATTGAAAAACGCTCTAATGGCTTGTTTCTTATCAAAGTCCATGACCAGTGGTTTTCCCGATAACGAGCGACCATCAACGCTTACATTTAAATACGTCAAGTGAAAATGTTGAAAATTGAAGGGGTTTTTCGTGTAACTTCCATTAAAGGCGGTAGAGGCGACTAGACCGATCACTAAACGGGTCGGTGTTTGACTCATATACAAATTGTCTTGGTTGTGACTTAACATACCTTTCGGTATAGCAAAGGTTTTTATTACAACGCGTTTAAAAGGGTATTTTGCATCTGTTGTCGTTAAAGCCTTTTCGTGTGCGATAGAAATGGCGGGGTTAAGTCTGGCTTTTCTAACCACCAATGTTGCGTACGTTATAACCGCTTTATATCCCTTGTTTGGTTCTGCTGTCAAGAGAGTGAAACTGTCTTTTGCGGGTGTAAGTTTAATTTTAATGTCAACACCATTCAGCATATACCGATCTTGAGCGAAAATGTCAGAGTGTATACGTCCCATCATATCGATCTCATGACTTTCAGCAGCGGTGGTGCGGCGAATCCTATACCCTTCATTATTGTCATCTTTGAATTCCTCGAAATAACAGGCTAAGTCCCTCGCATAAAGAGCGGCCGATAGAGACCCATTCTTGGCCTCTTCCCCGTGATTTAACGTAGCTACCAGATAGGCGCGATACGGAGAGGTGTTCTCACTAGCAGTAATTAGCGTATCGTTTAGAGAAATATCCACTTGTGAAAATAAACTGTGCAAAAAATAATTGACGGGTGCGACATCAACGTCAGGCGGTATTGAATCACCATTCGCTAAAGTCACTTTAGCGCGCACGTGTAAATAAGTATTAAACAAATCGAGATAGTCTTCACTGTTGCCAGAAATGGCAAATTCTATAGGTGCACCTTGTGCCAAGGACGCCAGGGGATGTATTTCAACAAATTGACCCTCCTCGACGGCAGTTTGTGTCGGGGGTGTACTAAATAAATCCAATCCAGAATGTAAGCACTCACATGAACTCGGGTGAATAAGAGCCATGGTTAAGCAAATATATCTGAATACTTGGGATGCTTCTTCTTAACACACGTCTTCGAATGTTTGTGGCTTGGTCTGCGTGTTAGTTTTATCTGTTGTTCGAAGGGTTCACCCGGTGGTCTCGAGAGCCCACGCTTTCTTCTCAACCCGCTTCCTGATTGGTTTTGTCCCAGGTGATCAACGGCGCCTTGCAATAAACGATGTCCGGCTTCCTTGGCATGTTCTTTGAACGATTCTCCAACGTCTCTTCCCGCTAATGCGTCGTTTGCAACTTGCAACCCAGTACTAACACCTTCTCTGAGTAAAGCCTTACCTCCCGTCTTTATCCAAGGGAGGACCATTCGACCTAGACCACTAAAGAAACTACCAATACCGTGTCCTCTCTGATTTCGTCCACCGATAAAAACGGGTAAACCATCACCGTACTGGTTACAGTAAAAATCCTCGTACAATTTAGGGTTTCGATGTAAAAGTGTGTGTTTCACCATGGTGTGAGTTATTCGAGATCGAAATGTTTACGTGTTCTAAAATGGAGTGTCAACACTGACGTTCCACTTGTGAATGAGAGCGTTTGTCCCAAGTCATCGCATAAAAGTATTTCCACAGTGTCGAATGAAAAGCGGTTCAGGGGGATGTAGTGGGGTTTGTCGTAAATACGAAAAACGGAACTTGGTTTCTTCTCAACGATCGGTACGGTCCGAAGCAAAGGGACCATGACATCACCAACCGGTCTCGTTTTTACGAGGTCACAATAGACGAATACCGTTTTTACTTCGTCTTCAGGGAGATGTTTCTCTGTAACTCTACCAGGAACAAGCAAATAGCTTGTCAACCTCTCACAGACGGTACTTTCTATTCCCGCCGCAATTACTTTTACGACAACTTTCTTAAATCCCTTGTTACAGTTTGAAATTATAACTTCCACTTTTCGTTCATCTACCTCTCTTTTTACTAGTTTTTTTATAGCGTTAACAAGCAAGTCTATGTTATTATTTTTGGTCTGACGTAATCCATATAGAAAAAGGTTAACGTCTTCACCTTCTGTGATGGAATGATACTGGAGCCAAATTTCATGTTCTCTAAGCATACAAAACGCATTCGGCATTTGAATCTCGACCAGACCAACTTCGTAGTGTAAACTCACATCGATAGTCTGTGGTAATTTAACGAAAAAATGCCCAGCCTCATTGTCTGGAAATACATTTGGTGATGTATTGCTAGGCAGGGTCACATAAAAACTCATTGTAAAATTTTGGTCCTTGCAATGGTTGGGTTAGGTAAAATATATCCGAGACAGCTGGATAACAACACGACCCAGAGTTTTCCCTCTTTGTCGTCGACCGTTCCACGCGTCAGATTAAATAGTGAAAAAGCAATGACAACAAATATAACCAACATTTGAGAGATGAAAACGATTTCCGGTCGTGTCTTTAGTTTATCGAACCAACTCGAAATGGTTGAACCGATAGAAGACGTGGTGGATCTGGGTCTCACCTCGATCCCACCGAACGGTCTGAGCGTTTCTTCCAACACGGGGTCATCCAGACTTAGGCTTTTTACCGTTTCCTCCATCCTTAGTCTTTATATTTCGAAATGTCTCTAGCTGAAATCCAACTATTGAATGAAGGGTTATAACCGAACCACTTGACTAAATACTCTTTACCACCGACACCCTTTCTTTCTTGTATAATTTGTTCGACGCGGTACACTTTTTTGTCCCCCACTTTCTGAAGCTCCTCTTTGTAAAACGAACCTTTCACTTCTTCACCTGAATCATCTTTCAAGACGTATGTTACAGGCGTTGTCGCGTTCACGCGGCTCACCGTAAACAGTTCTTCCGTCCACGACGGGGTATAACCCTTTTTAAACGTGTTTCGGCTTTGGCCGATCCGTACACGATCACCTTCGTTAAATACTTTTCGATAAGTAATGTCCCCATGTTCGTATAAAGTATTCCAGACCCTTTCTTGATTAGACAAATTAACATTCACAGGGGCCATACGAATACTCCTATGGTACGAGTGGTTATAGCTGGTGATCAAGTCGTCTACGACATCAATGTAACGAAGACGATTTGTTTTTGTAAAGTACCGCCACATTTTTTCTTTTAATGTTCGATTGAATCTCTCAACTATAGCCGCCTTAATATCTTCATTCTCAGTGGTAAAGAAATGAACGCCTTCATCTTTAAGAAATTTTAAAAATGTCTTGTTGACAAATTCACTACCTTTGTCTGTTTGAAAATTTATAGGTTTTCTAGTAGTAAATATTTTACGTACGGCCTCCGCTAGAGCCTTACCCGTTTTTTTCTTTATCGAAATCGCCCAGGCGAATTTGCTAAACACATCGATGCAGGTCACTTGGTAAGAAGCACCACCATTGTACTTTCGTAACATGCGCATATCTATAAGATCCGCTTGAAACTGGTGATTTATCCCACCGGTGATGGTGGCGCGCCTTTGAAAGCGTCGCCGAAGAGGTTTATGTAACGTGTAGGTATCCTGATGACTTAACCATTCTTTAATTTTCTTAGTTCCAATTTCAGGGTGCTTAAACACGCCGCCGTAGGCACCTGGTCTACTAGGATCATAGTAATGTCTTTTTAGTGTTTGGTTTTTTCCCACGCGTCCCATTTGGTAGTGCTTGTTTTAGTTTTCTTACTTCTGGTACGTTTCGATGGTGGTGTTTTTTCTACGTGTGTCTTCGTTTTCTTCGAGGGGTGAATATCAGAGTCAGGCGAGCCGGATTTCGTTTTAGTTTCAGATTCTGTTATGTCTATCGTTTCTTTTTTAGGTTCGGTTATGTTTTCTTGTGGTTTTTCAACCTCGGTCGTTGGGGTATTCACGGTGGATGGTTTCACATCGACTAATCCTAGGGACTTGTTTCTATAATCGCTAAGTCGCGTCGTGTAGAGCTGTAGTGTCTTTTGATATTGTCTCACTTTGTCGTGTGGTGACAAATCTTCCCTATTTAAGATATGTTCCATTTGCATATCCAAAAGGCGTAGACTATCGTTGAGTGTATCGGGTGGTACATATGCTTTTTGTTGCATAGACTCTAATATTCGAGGATCCATTAAAAGCATTTTCCTGGCCATCTTTAAAATCCCAAGACACCTTTAAGCACACCGAGAACTGGTCCGAGTAAAGCACCTAGGAAACCACCGGTCTGCAAAATTTGCTTTCGTCTTTTGACGGTCAATGACTTTTTGGTAAGTTGTCTCAAGTTCACTTTGTGACGACGCAAACGTCTCTTCTGACCGGGCGTGAGGGGAACGTTGCCTTTTAAGACATTGTGACAGCACTCGCATAACGTTTTTACGAGTTGTGGGGTAGCATTTTCGACAACGGCTTTCACGGCGGGTGGTTTGGCTCGAGCCAAAAACCTTAACATCTCACCTTGTCGTTTTACCGACTCAGACATGGTTGCTTTTATTTCGGGACGTAAACGACTTGCTGCTCGTAAGAAAAGATACTACTGCGTAATCTCAGATTATCCGGTGTTTCCTGTCGAAGGTCGATCAACAAATAACCACGAGGGGCCGATGTTGCGTCCTTAAAACTTTCCTGGACATATGAAACGCGACCGGGATACATTTGTTTTGCCAAATTTGTAATTTGTGAACCGTCTCTAGGGTTCTTGAACAACACTATGTAATGCGAATTGAGACTGATGGTTCTTTGTTCTTTATTTTTCCCGAATAGGTTTTGGACAATATACATGACACTAATATTACGATGGTGACTCCCTTTCGTAAACAATTTTGTAATTCGCTCATCTGTTTCCGCCATCAAATCGTCGAGGATGACTAGACGTCGACGTTTTCCATCCCCCAGTGATCCACTTTCTAAGTCAGGAAGACCTTCCACAAACTGAACGTTCTTCATGGTATCAAACAAAGGCTGCCACTCCCCGTAACAGTAATAAATTTCCTCAGGTGCAGGATCCATCATCTCTGACACCTGGGATAAAAATGTTTTGACAAATACTGTTTTACCACTCCCGGTTGGCCCTGCGATCAGAGCGGTAAAGGGATGTTTCATCTCGGATCCATCGTTTTAAATGAATTATTTTGCTTCCAATCAAAAATCTTATATAGGATACCGAGTTACATAACTTTCAGGGACAAGTAACAAAACAATAACACATACTTGTCTTTTAATATAAAAGTAAGAAAGTGAGTTTCTGTGATTGTGTGAATGTGTATACATGTAGCATACGCGTACCAGAAACTTAAAAACCCATGACACTGTATAACTGTTAGTGGAAAGCACGGGACCCAACCAGGGGAAAAAATCAATTAAAGTGGTAACAGATGTTCCCACACTTAACGCGGAGAGGCACTTAATGTACGTCGTTAATCATCATGACCTATCAAACCGCTCGGGGGAAACTCGGTGAAGCATAACAAAAATTTAATTAGGTGGGACATCATGCTGTGATGGCCCAGTGGGTGCGATCAATACGTAACAGGTGTTACATGTCTGGTTAATGGATGTTATTCACAAAGTACACGCTAACGCACCCCTACCCTCAAACCCCATCATTACTCCCCCTCTCATCCACCAACACCCCTATCCGTTTACTATTAAACATACATACAATCAAATAAACAGTGTCTTTTATTTTAAATACCATACATCAAAGAAAAGAAATATATCAAATAAATAAATAAACAAAAGTAATTAAAATCAAATTACGTAACTAGTTAATAATAATTTAACTAATTATAAAATAAAATTAAATTAAAAATAAACAAAATAAAAATAATTAAAAAGTAAACAAATAATCAAATTACGTAACTCGTTAATAAAAATTACACAATATAAACAAAGTAATTAAATTAAACAACAAGTAAACAAACAAATTAAACAAAATAAAAATACAATCAAAGTAATTAAATTACGTAACTCGATAATAAAAATTAATTAAAAATTTAAAAACTCATTAAAAAACGCATTAAAATTACGTAACTAGGTCAAAAATTAATTAAATTTTAAAAAACTAATTAAAAAACACATTAAAATTACGTAACTAGGTCAATGATTACGTCATAATGTCACTGATTACGTCACAAGGTCACCAAAAGGTGACCCACCCTCCGCTCCTCCGCCATAAAATTTATAAAAGTCATTAAAACTAATTAAAACGGATTAAAATTACGTAACTAGGTCAATGATTACGTCACAAGGTCAATGATTACGTCACAAGGTCAATGATTACGTCACAAGGTCACCGGAGATTACGTCACCCCTCCTGCTCCGCCAACCCCAGTTGGCGTAGTATTTTACTATATGTCGTTGTCCCTTCAGCGCATCCTGCTCCCCCTCCGCTGCGCCAGACTGCGGCAGGCGGGTGAGTATTTTGCTATATGTCATTGTCCCAGGCTGCGGCAGGCTCCCCCTCCTGCTCCGAGTATTTTGCTATATGTCATTGTACCTTCCCCCCTCCTGCTCCGCCAAAAAATCGGTCCAAAAGGGCCCAAATATACTACTAGGGTCTCTATGCCTCTGGGGGGGGGAGGTGACACCATTAAGTGCCGCACCGGGTGACACCCGACCTCGCTACGCCACTGGTGCGACTGAATATTGGTGCGCACGTATGTTCAACGAATGAAGATGTGATGCGCATAGGGTGATGGTGACATAGAGGAGAGAAAGAACGTTTGTTGCTATAGGATGAAAGCTAGGAGTTAGGGGCTAGGGATGAAAGAAGCAGATTCGGGTTATGTTGTTGATTTAGACTGATATTAGCAATGTTTGAATAAAGACTAAAGTAGGAAGAATTAGTATCCTGTTATATATTATGATGTCTGTGACTAAGCGCTACCTTATAGAAGGAGTGAATATCGTTAGAAGAACGTCCACGGTGGGTGGTGGTGATATTGGAAAGTTTGAACGCTCTCACAGCGAACCCCAAAATATCCCAAGAATAAAAATAATAACAAACATGTCATAAAAATTAGTAGGGAAAAACGTTTTTTTTTCTGTTTTCTGGTAACCACATTAATGGCATTAGCATTGACCTTTTTGTTTATTAAAGCTCACACTAAGAGGGAAATTCCCGAACCTGAACCAGTGCATACAACCAAAGATGTTGCCAAGTCGTAAACACTTCACTTTTAGCCCCATTCCTACAGCTCCATACCCTGTCAGAGTTTTTGTATTGCCGTACATCTGTGATATTTATAGTCTTGAACCGTCTAGCACCTAAAATATCCGCGCCAAAAAAACTATTGAGCGTAGGAATACAAACACAAGAGATATTGGGGAATTCAAGTTCAAAAACTTTTAATTATTTTTTTTATTATTATTTTTCATCAGTAAATAATTGTAGCTGTTCATGGGCAACCATAAAGAATTCTCTTTAGACCTAGCAGATGAAGTTCTAATGTTTTCTGACCTCGGCATATGAAGAGAAGGTGTGGTCAGCACTTTGTCCAGCCACCTTTACATGAGGTAGGTACCCATCAGAGATGGGTAGACTCAGGGACGTCCTATTGACTTGATCCCAGATTCGAACTCTAGACTTCCGGTTTAGCAGCCTATACCGCTTAAGCTACGCCGCCCCATCAATTTCAGCCACGTGTATACTGGAACAATGTGGTTGGGTGGCAGAGTAAACTGGTCCAGACTAGTTAGTCGGGCCTTATTGGTAAGTCTACGGAGAAAAACATATTAATTAAACAATAAATTTGTTAGTTTTTTAAACTTAACTCCGAAAAGCCTTTTTTTCAACATGGCCGCCGTTACCATTGAAAACATATTTGCTGATTAGTCCCTGATGCATTCAAATAGTTGCCTTTAAGTGCCCCAGGGATATTTCTGATTCAAAGGTAATCTCAAGTAACCTCCGTCTAATCGCTCATCGTGTAACAGGTACCGGCAGTGCCAACCAGAGGTAATCTAAATACATCAACGAAACTGCTGGAGCAAGGGCTTTCGGGTACTGACCTACTTACCGCGCTTCGTTTTTTTTAAGTAACGTAAATATAGGTCATGTTGTAATGGTGAGTAGTGTCTGGCATACGTCAACAAAACATTTGACGTCATTTTTTTTTAAAAAATATGTATAAGTTTAATATTTTAATTTAAACACCCAATAAGTATGTACGGTATATAAATGTCTAGTTAACAATTAAAATCCTACGATTAAAATGCTAAAAAAATGTTTTAAAAAAAACTATTCCCACCGCCTGACCTAAATAATCAAAACGCTGATGTACACAAACTGTCAAGAGTTCTTTCCCCTTTTTTTCACCAGCCACGGACAAGATGAGTAAATATTGCAGAATATCTATCCGTGTTATGGTAACATTATCTCCCCTCGCTCCTCAGAACGGGTCAGCTGATGAACGACTTGAGATGCAGCATTGAAACCAACCAGCCTAGGGGAGATAAGCGAATCTGCTACCAAACAAGAACACAAAGAAATAACTCTTCAGTTCAAGTTGGGCTGGAGTTTCCTAAAAATCTGGCACACACCGAAAAAAAAGAAGAAGAAAACAGAATTGGTATATCTAAGGGAGAAAAAAAATGTTTGAATGATTAGGCTGTTGAGTTGCCAGTCTGCAAAAACCATTAGACTGCTTTTGTCTCTGTATTTCATTCATTCAGTCGGCTACGGTTGTGTTGTTTTTTCAAGGCCATGTTTTTATTTCTAGACGTAGATTTATTACAGGGTGCAGGCGACTCTAAATTTATTCTAATACTGTAACATCTAGAGATGTCACCGAATTCAGCAAAATCTAGAGATGTAAAAAATACAGCAACATCTAGAGATGTCACCCATGACAGCAACGTCTAGAGATGTCACCAAACACAGCAATATCTTAAGATGTTGTCTATTAATACATTAACATCTTGAGATATTGTCTGCTAATTATCTTAAGATACTGCTTTAAGATATTGTCTGCCACTATATCATTTGATTTGTTGATCATATCCTTCGTTGTCTCGGCGTTGGTTTCGATGCCGTATATTGTTGACGGGATGTCCAATCGGTCTACTAATTATGTCATCTCGGCTTTACTGCGTGTTATGGCTTCTATGCCATAGGCAATGCTGACTGAGCCAACAAGGTCTCCAAGACGTCAATCATAATGTTTTCTAGATCCAGGTAGATATTGAACCACATTGGAGTGAGCAGACAACTTTGTCTGACGCCTATCTTTGTCCTAAACCATTCGCCTATAGAGATGTTCAAATCTACTGTGCTGCTTTCTCTCTCGTACAAATTCTTGATACATTATTCATATATAAATAGGCTTATATTTATAAACCGTATTCAGAATTATTTGGGGCTTCATCCTCTTCGTTATGTGCAAGAAATGGCACTTACGTATTTATTGTAGAGATCATTTGATCCTGTAGGCTTCAGCTGAACAATTAGTGCCCAGCATTGTCTACACACACAAAACAACACTTGTATTCTACCAACTAGCAGCGTGCTTTGTGTTTCTGTTTTAGCAGCTTTCTGGAGGCCTTACAACCTTAACATAACATGCGGGCGCTTTTGAGTTTAATAATTGTATATTCGGTATTATGTTCCACTTTCTTGCTCATCTTTTTTTCTAATTCGAGGTAAACCTCTGCGGTGGTTTTAGGATATTGTTCACACAAAGGGCGGGTTTATCTTGAGCTATGCCCCTGGCTACAGCCCTGCTAGCCCTTCCACGTGATCCGCCACTGCCCTAACATGCATCTCCTTCCAGGCTCGTTAACTACCTGTATGTTTGACATTACAAAGACAGGCAAGTCTGCATCATGGTTCCATGCCTAACTACAAGAGACAGAGCACATAATTGTCCAGTATAAACATGACAATAACGACATTTGGTAAAAAAAATTACAAGTCAAGATCGTGGTTTTTTAATGGCTTTTATTATGTTCACTAAGTATTTTGTTTGTGACTCCGCAAATCTTGGAATATTAATTAAACCCACTTCCCATAGTCCGATAGCGTTTAAATGGGGAACATTGGTAGATCTTGGATGACAATGCAAGAATATCTAATTTGTATGTTTATTCTGAGACGCCGTCAAAATATCATTCGTAAAGTATTTCAGATTATTGTAATGATTAGCTTTATCTTATAAAACCGTATGTAGCATTTACATCATAAATGCCAAATATCTCCATTTTAAAAATTTAAACATTTTAAGCATATTAGAAATACTGGCCGAAAAAATAAATAAATAATTAAAGAACACATTTTTACTCTATAAAAAATATTGTGCAAGTTTATATGTGTGCTGATTGTGCATAATGTATAAATGTATACTAATGTATGTGTACAGTACTAAAAGGTTCATACAAAGGGATGTCACCCTACTGTACTAACTGAGGGCGTCACAACACCGATTCACATTTTTAACATAAACTTTGTGGTTTTTCGTGTTTTGTTTTTTTTTTTTTTTTTTTTTGTTGTTTCTTTTTTTTTTTTTTTTTTGCAGCATCAATAATGTCATTTTGTTTCGTTTTAGAAAAAATGCTTATTTTCATTTACCATAAAAATGTCTAATAGTTTTAAAATATAGAATTACGAACAGCGCTATCAAATGAAATGCTGATGCAGTTTTTAGCTTTATTTTTTTTTTTGTAAACTTAAAAAGATAAAAAGCTACAACTTGACCTATTTCTGCTTTCCTCAACTGAAGATTTATCACACTGGGCCGCATTAACCTCGAAGCCAAATCTCAGTGGGGCATCTCTACATTGGACATAATGTTTAGGTCTGGCTAGATTACAAACAGTGGCATTCGTTCAGACTAAAGTAGTGCTAGACTTTTCTTTCGTATAAAACATTTACTGTTTTAATGTTTGAAGCATTCTTTTATATTAAAGTTTTAAAAATAAAACCATTTGCTTTTTATATCGGTTACATGTGGCTTTTATTAATTTTATTTATTTAAACCACGAAGCGAGAAAAAGTGTGAAAGAAACAAACAAGAAAAAATATGATTATGAATAGGCTATAGACTATAGAGAACGATATTTTGCACTAAGAAAATACTTTAATTTCTTATTCCAATTGGACATCAACGCGTTGTCGAGAATCCTTCCGTCGTTATTGTTGACGTGAATAAAAATCGTGTTTGTGTCAACTTTTCCTTCATAGCGGCCGTAAAAAAAATATTAAAAAATCAAGCTTGAAAAAAAACAACCATTTTGTGGAGTTCTAAAATTTCATAAACTAACATAGGCCTATATATCGGCTATATAACCATTGATCCTTCTTGTACTAACATTAATAGAGTCCGCTGGCTAGTTTTTGTAACAGAAAACACTCTAGAAATATTTTGTTTTAATTTTCAAAATTCGGTGTGGCGAAATTCCATTGAAATTAATGCAAAATTAGTAGTATTTCACCATTTTAAAAAATTTGAAAATTTGAAAGAAAAAATTATTTCTAACTTTTTTTTATACAAAAACAAGCCAGCTGATTATATTAGTGTTAGTACAAAAAGGATCAATGATAATATGGGCGGTTTATATGTTACTTTAAGAAATTTTTGAACTCCACAAAAGGTAGTTTTTTTCCAAGATGGCCGCCGTTGCCTTGGTAACCATATTTTCAAAAGAGTCCCTGATGCTTGCAAATATTTTCCTTTACGTACCCAAACTTAGATATATACAAATAAATCAATAAAACGTTTTAATTAAGAAGTTTTTTCTGGAGCCTACCCACTTAATTTTGGTCCAGTCAAGTGAATATTTTGTGAAGAAAATTGCAATTAAGTGGAGGGTAGACTCAATTTTGACGTTATTTTAGGGGGCGGAGTCTGACGTTGTGTGACGATGTGTGACGAAGAGAAAGATGGTATTTTAAAAAAGCATCACACCGTTAATAACCGACCCCCCCCCCCTTTCCCAACACACGAGACGATCCTGTACATGCTTTTAGCGGCCCAAGCAGACGATCCTAAAGAACTGCTGCCAACGTCTTATCCTATTTCATCTCAAATTCATTTTTGCACTTCCTTTTTTAACTGCCACGAAAGCTGCACTTTCCCACACTGCCATTATCCGTTTCCTTTCTTCTGCCTGAGTCTTCTCTTGTGGGTTTTCCCACTTCTCACTGACGGCGTCACTTAGTCGAGCCCAGGACTAAAAAACACGTTAGAGCTTTTCAAATAATGCTGACACGAAAGTCCATTCGGTTGTTGTTTTTCATCGTTCGCATCACATCAAACGAAATTATAGTTTTATACATAAACAATAGCTTGCTCATGTGAGTGAGTGTGTGTGTACGTGTGTAAGTGTGTGTGTGTGACTTACAGTTCCTAGGAATAGATCATGAATGCTAGGAGAAAATGTGGATGGTGTGGGGGGGGGGGGGGGGGCGAAACAAAAGAAAAACATTTCACTAAATGATATTATGCTATTAAATTTAAAATATGCCTTATCTTCAGTGCACGTTTTTTTAGTGGTATTGATAAAACATTTTTAAAAATTGTTCGCAGTTTTAATAACCATTACTTACAATGAAACTTCTGCCAGAATGTTTAAAAAAAACCTATCTCGATGGTTTACTTCGGGCATCGATCATGCGTCCTAAGCAATTCGCAAAGTGACCGCGGCGTTTGGCCAAAATACGAAGTAAGTGTTGAAGTGCAATGTTTTATTTGGCCGGCCAGTTTGCAAACATATAAACACACGCATACATATAGAAATACACAAATACAGATGCATATGAACAGGCATGTATAACATATATATAGTTATAATATATATAATTATATATATATATATATATATATATATATATATATATATATATATATATATATATATATATATATATATCACCTATACAATTATATATATATGTATATATATATGTATATATATATATATATATATATATATATATATATATATATATATATATATATATATATGTATGTATGTATGTATGTTTATATTTGGGTATGATTTATGATCGTTTCCCTCCATACTATATGCTGTGTATTTCAACCATAACCCCCCCCCCCCCCCACACACACACACACACGTACCCTCCAAGTGCTCACGATCCACCCCAAGCACCTGTATATCATTTTTTCAATTAGAGATAATTTTTTAAACTGCCAGTGGCTCTCATGTCTTATCTCCCCTCCTCGCCACCTTACCTAGACCATCGTACACCGCACCGCCTAGAGTTATCTCCCGTGGAAGAAAAAAACTGCTGAGCCTGACCTCAACCTCATGACACAGAAAGCACTGCGCGTGCGCAAGTTTTGGAGGTCTTTGGCTTGACTCGGCCTTGCTGTATTTTCATCGTGTTTAGCCCCAGTGTTAAATTTTATGTTTGTTTATTCTCGGCAGATAACGTTAGGGGTTAAATGTCAGCTCATGATAATAATATTCCCTAGGTATATTTTTTTAGCCTGACTCACATGTTGGGCAAAACAAAAATTTTGAAGTTATTTTTGTATGCTTTTAAAGAATATTATGCACAGTATATATATATATATATATGTATATATATATATATATATATATATATATATATATATATATATATATATATATATATATATATATATATATATACTAGCTCCGTACCCGTGCTCCGCCAAGATGAATCTTTTTTAAATGTACCAACTTGGGAACAGAACAAAACTAAACACAAACAAAAGAAAACGCCAACACAATCTCAAACACAACGCAAACACAAACTCAAACACAACGCAAACTCAAACACATAAGAAAACACAAACCCAAAAGAAAAAAAACAAATATGTTAACAATCACGAACTTAGCATTCAAACCGGTTTGAAATTCTTACAACGTTTTCCACACATAGACCACACATTGACCACACGACATAGACCACACGTTGACTACACACTTGTGCCGTCCAACCTGTATAGTTTTACTCAGGAAAATCTCGGTTATGTAGAAGTTATCAACGAGTTAGCTCCTATGGACGCGCAAATCTCCCAAACCACTGACATGAACCGAAAATAAAAATAGACAAAAAAAAAACTCGTTCAAGGACACTTGGTCGGAAAATCCTCAAATTTTGGCTAATCTAAAAATAAATTGTACTGTTCCGTTTATTTTATCTAATTATTATTTTATTTCTTTCAGAGAGCTTGGCAACCCTAGGGTAACATAATTCACTTCGATTATCCACCCCGGTTGATTTATTCGCATATACCATTCACCCTGACTTTACAAATCAACAATTCACTTCACTGAAGTAGATTTATTCAGCTCACTATCATAATTCACCTAGCACACTCATTCAATGTCAACTCACTAATCAAAGCCCCCCCCCCCCCCCCCCGCGAAGAGATGCCTGAAAGAAACTCTGCATACCTTTCACCAATGCAAAAATTCCATTCAACTATTTCCGAATTCCTTTCACCAATTCACACATATCCTTCACCTTTTCACACATTCCCTTTAACAATTCCCACATTCCCTCCACCAATTCACACGTTCCCTTCACCAATTCACACATTCCCTTCACCAATTCACACATTCCCTTCACCAATTCACACATTCCCTTCACCAATTCACACATTCCCTTCGCCAATTCACACATTCCCTTCACCAATTCACACATTCCCTTCACCAATTCACACATTCCCTTCACCTATTCTTACATACTTTCACCGATTCACACATTCCCTTTAACAATTCACACATTCCCTTCACCAATTCACACATTCCCTTCACAAATTCACACATTCCCTTAACCAACTCACACATTTAGTTCACCAATCCACACATTCCCTTTAGCAGTTCACGCATTATCTTCACCAATTCACCCATTCACTTCACCGAATAACCTTGCAATACCTTAGGTCTAGACACAGATCCGTGTCTACAACTTTATGATTGTTTCGTTTCGTTTGTTAACCTTGTTCTATTTGTTATAGTTCAGTTATCTTTTTACATGGAAGGACACGATGCCACCAAAATTAAAACAGACATCTCAAATTAAACGCAAAACACTCCGCCGCATATCCTTACGCTTGCACTACATTATTGCGCGCTTTTATTTACATTCTTCTGGTTACCAAGAGCAGATAAGTCGTGATAAAACAATTACAGTGGCGCCGTTCACAAAAATAGAGGTTTTCTTTTAACCGGCATATTACGCATTTAAAGGGCCCTTTAAGCTCTGAGATTAGGTTGTGGGTTTATACATATATATATATATATATAAATATATATATATATATATATATATATATATATATATATATATATATATATATATATATATATATATATATACACACATATATATATATATACATACACATACACACATATATATATATATATATATATATATATATATATATATATATATGTATGTATTTATATACCACATATTCTACTCAACCCTAGGATCAGATATACTGTTTTGATGCTTAACGTGATTGCAAATGATTAAATCTAACATATGGCATGGTCTGTTTTATTTTGATAGGCCCACAGATTAAGGACTTGTTTGTATACAAACTAAAGTGGTTGTTTACAAACACTCGATGCTTGTTTACCGTCATCTTCCCCAGCTTCCCTGAGTTCAGATGTATTCCATTTCCCCGTTCCTCCAAAGTCCACAAAAAGGCATCTCAAAGTTCTTTTGAAATCAGAAACATTCTAATGAAGATCAAAGTGATTTTCATTATTTTTTTAATCCTGAAAAGTACAATATTGCTTATTTGCTACACCGAATTTCCTCACCCCCAACCTTTCTCGCACAGCAAAAGTCAGATCCCTCCCCATAGGTGTGTGTCGTCATTTATGCATGGACTTCTGGGACTAGACACGTCACCGAAAAGGTCCGTTTCACGTCTGCTTGAGATCTGCACAAACAAGACTGTTTCAAGTTTTGTTGTATCCCTAATTCCATCACCCCCCCCCCCCCCCCCCACACACACACACACTTACCACCGTCACCAATACAGGAACCCATCTGTTACGATTAGCTCTCTACCTTTGGCAGACGTGTTTACATAGCTGAAAGCCAGACCCGCAATTTTTTTTAAGGAAATAATTTTGGTCATGAAATGTGGCTTTTTTTTTTTATAAAGTACAGAACAGTATATCACTTCATAAATATATTACATCTTACGATTATTTTTATTTTTTGTTAAAGAAGAAAAATAATTTTCTAAAATTCACACACATTCAAGATGAGAGAAAAGCACCGTAGTATTTTACTTCTAAAACCTAGACAGAATTGCAGCCATTTTCTTTTTCAGATTCGAAGTAATCCATGTTTTTAAATGTTCTGGTTCTGTAATGCAGTAGGTCTCAAGTTCACAAACAGAATGTACTGACAACTAGAATTGTTTAAAGTATGACATCTTTTAACTGGTATACCGATTATTATGAACTCTGCTTCACCTGCCATATTGATCATCAAGTCTCGTATTTAAAGAATATTGTTGACCTGCTGGATAATTAGAACGCTTAAATCTATGACACCTTCAGCCTGGCGTAATTTTCAGCATTTATATGTTTAAACATTCACGTCTCCAAGACCTATCATTCAGCTAAAGCCACTGTTACGACAAAAACAGAAGTGGAAAAAAAACGAAAAACGAAGTTTATAAACTAACTTAAGCTCAAAGTGGCAATTAACCTTTACGCTACTTTGAGACCGACTTAACTTCCAGAACTTTCTGTTCCCACGAAACTTTTATCACGGCGTTTCAGCGTGGGGCTACATACACGCATCCACGCATCTGATGGATGGGGTTTTTATCGGGGTTTTTTTTTTCGTTTTTTTTTTTCTTTTTTTTTTTTTGTTTAAAAAAATCTGTAGTATCGAGTTTTATTTGCGTTCTGTCATTCAATGAGTAACAAACATACGCATACACCCTCACATACATACATACATACATACACACACGCACAAACACCTACATGAAATAACGCTGAGAATGCAGAAAGCTGAGGGGGAAATCTTCTAGCTGAGAAGTTAAAAAAAAATGATGTTTATGTTTACCTCGTGATGTCGGCCTCTGGGCTGAATGTGGGGCTTGACCTAGCTTGATGGAGAAGGGTGTGGCCGCGGTGCCGCTGTGGTGATACGGGCTAGAAATGTTTACTTTTTGCTCGACTCAGCATCAATATGTCCACGTTCAGATGGCAACAAGAGGTGGATAACACTAGGGGTATCCCATTGTGACCCTGGGGTCAAACTGGGGTCAGACACTGGGGTCAGTCTCTGGGGTCAGTCTCTAGGGTCAGTCTCTGGGGTCAGTCTCTAGGGTCAGTCTCTGGGGTCAGTCTCTGGGGTCAGTCTCTGGGGTCAGTCTCTGGGGTCAGTCTCTAGGGTCAGTCTCTGGGGTTAAATGTGTTCTTTCCCACTAAGGATCGTGGTCAGATGTGTTCCATCCCAGTATGAATATGGTCAGTTTTATTCCATCCCACTGTGACTGGGGTCAGTTTTATTCCATCCCACTGTGACTGGGGTCAGTTTTATTCCATCCCACTGTGACTGGGGTCAGTTTTATTCCATCCCACTGTGACTGGGGTCAGTTTTATTCCATCCCACTGTGACTGGGGTCAGTTTTATTCCATCCCACTGTGACTGGGGTCAGTTTTATTCCATCCCACTGTGACTGGGGTCAGTTTTATTCCATCCCACTGTGACTGGGGTCAGTTTTATTCCATCCCACTGTGACTGGGGTCAGTTTTATTCCATCCCACTGTGACTGGGGTCAGTTTTATTCCATCCCATTGTGACTGGGGCCAGTTTTATTCCATCCCACTGTGACTGGGGTCAGTTTTATTCCATCCCATTGTGACTAGGGTCAGTTTTATTCCATCCCACTGTGACTGGGGTCAGTTTTATTTCACCAAACTCCAAATAAAACAACGTTTTAACTTATTCATATTTGACTGCTTTTTAACGCGGGCTTATGTTTTGCAACCCTCATCCCCATTTTACCAAACTTCTCCCATATTTTACAACCCCATCCCATTTTACCAAACTTCTTCCATATTTTACAGCCCTCATCCCATTTTACCAAACTTCTCCCATATTTTACAACCCCCATCCCATTTTACCAAACTTCTCCCATAATTTACAGCCCTCATCCCATTTTATCAAACTTCTCTCATATTTTACAACCCTCATCTCATTTTACCAAACTTCTCCCATATTTTACAACCCTCATCTCATTTTACCAAACTTCTCCCATATTTTACAACCCTCATCCCATTTTACCAAACTTCACCCATATTTTACAACCCTCATCCCATTTTACCAAACTTCACCCATATTTAACAACCCTCATCCCATTTTACCAAATTTCTCCCATATTTTACAGCCCTCATCCCATTTTACCAAACTTCTCCCATATTTTACAGCCGTCATCCCATTTTACCAAACTTCTCCCATATTTTACAGTCCTCATCCCATTTTACCAAACTTCTCCCATATTTTACAGCCGTCATCCCATTTTACCAAACTTCTCCCATATTTTACAGTCCTCATCCCATTTTACCAAACTTCTCCCATATTTTACAGTCCTCATCCCATTTTACCAAACTTCTCCCATATTTTACAGCCCTCATCCCATTTTACCAAACTTCTCCCATATTTTACAGCCGTCATCCCATTTTACCAAACTTCTCCCATATTTTACAGTCCTCATCCCATTTTACCAAACTTCTCCCATATTTTACAGCCGTCATCCCATTTTACCAAACTTCTCCCATATTTTACAGTCCTCATCCCATTTTACCAAACTTCTCCCATATTTTACAGTCCTCATCCCATTTTACCAAACTTCTCCCATATTTTACAGCCGTCATCCCATTTTACCAAACTTCTCCCATATTTTACAGCCCTCATCCCATTTTACCAAACTTCTCCCATATTTTACAGTCCTCATCCCATTTTACCAAACTTCTCCCATATTTTACAGCCCTCATCCCATTTTACCAAACTTCTCCGTATAACTTCGACCGCCATGTCCCATCATGCACCACCAGGTGCAGACAGCTACATCCGTGAGTCGTCTAACCTTAGCTGTACATCAAACATTACCGCTCCTCAAACTAACCATTACCAATGTTAACTTCCTAACCTATTCACTGATCCACCATACTCTAACCATAAACCTAAGAAATTAGAAGATGAGAATTGATCAAATGTTTAACCTCAAGAATATAGAGCTTGCATTTTAGACATCAACTCTCAAAACCGTGCATACTTGCGCATTGTGAATACACTTATTGCAAAACTATAATTGATGTATGTATACAGTGTTGTTTTGAGAAACTAATTCTAATTTGAAATTTATAATTGATGTATGTATACAGTGTTAATTTCAAATTAGAATTAGTTTCTCATTTAAACGCGTGTATTAAAAAGTAAAGAAAAATACCAGCCTCATTATAATTAATTAACGTTTCTATCATCAGTTGTGTCTGCCAGAAGAAAAGGGGAGGTAACTAAGCATGTGGATAACATTGAGTTGCATTCCTTCCCTGCACTCTCACAAGCATTCAGTCATTTTGACCTCAAATTTTAAAATGCAAGTTCACAGTGACCTTAATGGAATGGAATAACCCCCCACGCATTAACCGCTCATAAATTGCTGATCTTGTTGAATTTTTTGAAATCAAAGATGAACACATTTACATCGCATCCTGTTTGTTGTCTTACTCCGCGCTATTTGTTGTCTTATTCCGCGCTGTTTGTTGTCTTTCTCCGCGCTGTTTGTTGTCTTACTCCGCGCTGTTTGTTGTCTTACTCCGCGCTGTTTGTTGTCTTACTCCGCGCTGTTTGTTGTCTTACTCCGCGCTGTTTGTTGTCTTACTCCGCGCTGTTTGTTGTCTTACTCCGCGCTGTTTGTTGTCTTACTCCGCGCTGTTTGTTGTCTTACTCCGCGCTGTTTGTAAAACAAGCGGGAACACAGCTGCTACAAATAAAGCAACTTTTTTTTTTACCTCTAGTCTACAAGAATTTTTGTTACATTTTTTCCATAGCAATTATCGCAATGTCTCATTAGGATATATATATATATATATATATATATATATATATATATATATATATATATATATATATATATATATATATATATATATATATATATGTGTTCACTTATATTTACACATATATGTAGAGATATATAAATACATATACACACCTGTACACACATACATGCAGCTTATATATTATATAGCCTACATATACAGAAAAATATACTAGTCACGCACGCACACAAGCACACACATATATATATATATACATACACATATATATATATATATATATATATATATATATATATATATATATATATATATATATATATATATATATATATATATATATATGTATATATATATATATATATATATATATATATATATATATATATATATATACACACATATATATATATATATACATATATATATATATATATATATATATATATATATATATATATATATATATATATATATATATATATATATATATATATATATATATATATATTTATTTATTTATTTATGTGTACATGTAGGCTGTATAAGTTGTATATATGTCTGTTCATGTGTGTATATGTACGTATATATGCGAAAAAAAATATCAACTCCTATAGTGAGTGACTGAAAAATAAACTGTATGTACGGTATTAGTGATCGGACATTAGATCTTCTGTCACCATTTTTTTTTTGTTTTTTAATTTAAATTAAAAAATTTTGCTTTGGGATTTTTCGCTAGAATAACTAGAATAATGGTCAAGGGGAAATAAATAACAAAATAGAATGTGGAAAAATAAATTACTTCCCTTGAAGACTGCAATGGTAATGGGTTGTTGTTTTTTTTTAACTTTAATTTCTAACAAGCTTTTATTTTATTAAATTTTAGATTGTCTTTTCGAATATGATTTTTGGCTTACAATAAGTTTTTCACTCAGATTTTTTTCTACTACACTTGCAGAATTTTAGAATGAATTAAAGATTAGGCCACTTTAAGTTACACACATTGAGTAAATGCATTAGTCGATCGCTGTTTAAATCGGAGGGTATTCGTTTGGAAAAGAAAATGGCTATCTTAAATATTACGAACCGTCCATGAAACGCATAGTCGTTAATTTTAAACAGGCCAGGGGCGGAACTACAGTGCCGCCAGACCCCGCAATGCGGGGGGGTGGGGGGGGGCGGGACGTTTAGGGGCCCGCAGCCGACCATAACATCTTTTTTTTTTACAATTAAAAAAAATAACCTTCTTGCATCTTTGACTTGATGGTTGTTTTGTAAAAAGAATACTGAAGCTGAGGTTGGATTATCTTTATTCTATAGACACCATCTCAAGTCCTCTTTCTCCTACAATCAAACATGCTATGGTCGGCAAAATTCTTTTGAAAATAAATCCATCGCGTGAAAGATACGCAAACGTTCAAACCACTTCCATGACTTATTTCCCTTTTTTAAATAGTCAAATATGTGTGCTCTTAAGCACCTTTGAAAAGATTTGCACTCAACAAATTAAAAAGCAATTACTTCTCTTAATTATTATTAAAAAGAATACATATTAAAGAATGACAAAGCATAAAAAGGAAATGTATTTAAAACTAATAATATAAATACAAAAAAATAAAAAATAAAATAAACACAGGGCGAGAAACCATTACACATACACAGCTTTCATGCTTCATATTATTTCGACCGACTTATTTACAGGAGGCATTATAGCAAACATGTTAAAACAGAAATTTTCTAAACAGACTAATATAGCAGTCACACAAATGACGTGTTGTAACTTTTTAATTATTTTTTTTTAAAACTCGAACAAGACCGAAATGAGTATTCTAATCTATGTTGGTATTTTCGTATATATATATATATATATATATATATATATATATATATATATATATATATATATATATATATATATATATATATATATATATATATATATATATATATATATATATATATATATATATATATATATACTATTATATATATAGGGGGCCCAAAAAAATTCTTTGCGGGGTGGCCCTTTTTTTCTAGTTCCGCCACTGACACAGGCGTATAGTTTAAAACTGAACTTTAATGTGAGCATACAAATCCCATCTACGTTTTAAAAACACCATGTGACCACACCCAATTTTTTTTTATAAATCAAGGTACATTATTTTATTATAATTAAATTATATTATTATTATATATTAAATTATATTTAAAATCATTTTTCTTTTAAAGTGCGTAGGCTTCATAATAAAAGACTTCTTTATTAATTTTCTATTTAGAAGAGTGGAATATAAATTATTTTATATAAAAAAATTAACAACAAATAATTTTCTGTAAAGTCACACTTTTAAACAACTGTTTTTAAATACCAAATTAAAAAATTGGACTCCAGAAAAGTTTAATTTTTGTTGAAACCTTGGCTTGCACTGTCACAGCATGAATAAAGCTATAAATAAATCGTTTCTGGTCCAAGGGAAATAATAAGGAAAAATACCCGACACCAGACAATAGCTTCCCCCTGTTTTGTTTGCGTAAATATATATGTCATTCACAATATTGTAGCTCATGGGGCTTTAGAATAGCTTTACACTTTACATTTTAAAATACAAATTTAGATAATATAACATGTTATTTTTTTACTGAAACAAGGACAAGTATTGTACTTCACCCACATTTATTTGTTTCACTATTAACATAAAATTATTGCAGTTCTCTTACACGACGGTTAAAGCTCCTATAGTATTAAATGTGTGTACATATTTGATGAAAAATAATTTTAGTAAAATGAAAAAAAAAACGATCGATCGGGTTTTTCATAACTGCGATTGTTATGTATAAACGGAAGCGGCAGATCTAAAATGTTTCGTATTTTCGTATAGACGGAAGAAAAAGCCAATCATATTCCGAGTTTAGGTCACGTGACAACTGTGACACTGTCTGTGAAAGATGACAGTGAAATAGTCAGAGATAAACATGGGACAGTTTATATTATCGTTATTTTTATTCGTTTCTTCGCTACGTTGTAGCCAGGCAGCTTTAAGTAGTAAGTGCATATCTGCTTTATTTAGTGTGTCGTCAGTGGTTTAATTTTACAAATTTGGTTAACTTTACACACCTTTGGTGACCTACTTGACAAACATGGCCGTTCAGGTGAGAACGCGGAAATGAATGTATTCAAGTTTACCTTTTACAGGTGTAATGGTTATACGAGATCAACGTGCTTTCGATACGTAGCTAAACCCTTTTTTTAAAGGTTTATTTTAAACTCTGAATGCTTGAGTTTTAAAAATACTGTTTTAATAAGAATAGTAGTCTATGAGTTAGATCAAGTTTGTTTTCAAAAAGGTGCATGCCATTTCCCCCCCCCCCTCATTAATTCAGGTACATTAGTATTAGAACTATTAGGCCTAATTAATTCTAATAATTTGAAAATAATCTATAAGCATGAGATTCTAATGTCAATTCACAATTAATACAATGCACAGAGGAGTGGTGATACTGATAACAGACTTCCTGAATAGGTGTGTTAAGCTGTTAGTAGTAGCCCCAGTAGGCCTATTCAGTATTCAATATTGTAATCTCAACTAGTTTTATGGTTAGAACTTAGGTTAGCCTTAACATTAGCAATTAATATGTGTTAACTCCCACCAGTAACCTTTTTAAAGAAGATTCAATTGTGCCATTATATCTAGACACTGGTATAAGAAATGCATCTACAAGACTTATTGCTTATAGTGAATATAGTCGGAACTTGAAGTGTTTAAAATCTATTTAGATAAGTCTTAGAGACCGCCATACTCAGTTTAAGGCCTACATAATTCAATACTTAAAATGCTTTTTCCCCCATGGCAGGAGAGGTTTATGAATATAATGACTGCAAAGCTTTACATCAGCAACGTGTGGGGGTAGAGGATGGCAGGATACCAGATAGTGCTCTCACGGCCAGCTCTTTTAACACAAAACGCCAGCCCCAAGATGCCAGAGTGGGACGCTCAGCAGGTCAGTTGATGAAAATATATGGTCAGCAGGTCAGTTGATGAAATTATACGGTCAGCAGGTCAGTTGATGAAAATATATGGTCAGTAGGTCAGTTGATGAAAATATACGGTCAGCAGGTCAGTTGATGAAAATATACGGTCAGCAGGTCAGTTGATGAAAATATATGGTCAGTAGGTCAGTTGATGAAAATATACGGTCAGCAGGTCAGTTGATGAAAATATATGGTCAGTAGGTCAGTTGATGAAAATATACGGTCAGCAGGTCAGTTGATGAAAATATATGGTCAGTAGGTCAGTTGATGAAAATATACGGTCAGCAGGTCAGTTGATGAAAATATACGGTCAGCAGGTCAGTTGATGAAAATATACGGTCAGCAGGTCAGTTGATGAAAATATATGGTCAGTAGGTCAGTTGTTGAAAATATACGGTCAGCAGGTCAGTTGATGAAAATATATGGTCAGCAGATATGTTGATGGAAATATATGGTCAGCAGGTCAGTTGATGAAAATATACGGTCAGCAGGTCAGTTGATGAAAATATACGGTCAGCAGGTCAGTTGATGAAAATATACGGTCAGCAGATCTGTTGATGAAAATATATGGTCAGCAGGTCAATTGATGAAAATATACGGTCAGCAGGTCAGTTGATGAAAATATACTGTCAGCAGACCTGTTGATGAAAATATATGGTCAGCAGGTCAGTTGATGAAAATATACGGTCAGCAGGTCAGTTGATAAAAATATACGGTCAACAGGTAGTTGATGAAAATATACGGTCAACAGGTAGTTGATGAAAATTTACGGTCACTAGATATGTTGATGAAGGTATATGTTCAGTAGGTAAGTTGCTGAAAATATACAGTCAGTAGATAAACTTATAGGAGATAAAGGTTCGACAGGTTTGTTGATGGAAATATAAGGTCATAATCCACATTAATTACCAGTAGCTCAAATCTTATAATTGTGAAAAATTATCTTTTAGGTGCTTGGTCACCGTCCATCCAGAATGCGTACCAGTGGCTACAAGTAGACCTGGCCAAACAGTACATCGTCACAGCTGTCTATGTACAGGGTCGACAGGGCAGCGATGAATATGTGAGGGAGTTTTTCTTACAGTACTCTGACGATGCCTCGACATGGAGGATTTACACAAACCAGTTGGGGATCCCTGAGGTAGTTTTTGTTTTCTTTAATAAGTGTTGGGCCCCTGGTGCTTGTTTCATGTCAAAAGTTTTATATACCAGAGATTTGAGAGCAATCATAGGCTCTAAGGAGTTTTACCCTAAATGATAAGAACTATGTAGCCTCACTAATTTCCTATTGCTGTAGTTAATTTTATGTTTATAGACAGGAAATCTAGAGTAAATTATATTCAGCTAATATTTTGACTGCAGACTAGTATTGTTATGATTAATAGTAGTTTCTGTTCAGTGTTTTGATGCTAAATCAGTTCTTATGTATTTTGACAGATCTTTGAAGGCAACAATGATGACAGTTCCTTGCAGATGCGAGTTTTGACCTACCCCATTGTGGCTCGTTATGTTCGTTTTAACCCGCAGAGATGGAACATGGTCATTTCCTTGCGAGTTGAAATAGTTGGATGTGTTTTTGGTAGGCTTTGTTTAAAAGATATTTCTGCTTACAAGAATTCTGCTATGTCACAATATATTTGCAGTTTGCCTAACTTTATGTTAATTTTTATGGTTATAAGAATTCTGCCCTATACAACATGTTTGCAGTTTGCCTAGTTTTATGTTAATACCATTTAAAAATAATATAAAATTGAGGGTTAAGAATTATAACTGAAGTACTCTGTGTATGAATTTACATGTACTGTATTTACTAATTAACCTTAAAGTTTTTAAAAGTTTAGTATAATTTTAATTTTTGCCTTTGTGGAGATCAATTAATTAAATTTAATAACAAAGTATTTATTTACAACAACAGAGGCAGACACAGCGTCCTTTGATGGAGAAAGCTACATTGAGTACGATATGAGCCGGCAAGCTGTGCAGACCTCACAGGATCTGATGGAGATGAGGTTCAGAACCACCCGTGCTGATGGTGTCCTGATGTACGCCAGTGGCAACCAGGGTGATCTCTTCATGTTGGAACTTTCCAGAGGCATCTTGTACTTTAAGATTGATTTGGGTACGTACACATCTTGTACTTTAAGATTGATTTGGGTACGTTCTCGTACACATCTTGTACTTTAAGATTGATTTGGGTACGTACACATCTTGTACTTTAAGATTGATTTGGGTACGTTCTCGTACACATCTTGTACTTTAAGATTGATTTGGGTACGTTCTCGTACACATCTTGTACTTTAAGATTGATTTGGGTACGTTCTCGTACACATCTTGTACTTTAAGATTGATTTGGGTACGTTCTCGTACACATCTTGTACTTTAAGATTGATTTGGGTACGTTCTCGTACACATCTTGTACTTTAAGATTGATTTGGGTACGTTCTCGTACACATCTTGTACTTCAAGATTGATTTGGGTTTGTATGTTTGTATTGTGTCTGACCAGGCTCACAGTTTGATGTTTGTCTTGTGTCTGACCATTCTCACAGTTTGATGTTTGTCTTGTGTCTGACCAGGCTCACAGTTTGATGTTTGTCTTGTGTCTGACCAGGCTCACAGTTTGATGTTTGCCTTGTGTCTGACCAGGCTCACAGTTTGATGTTTGTCTTGTGTCTGACCAGGCTCACAGTTTGATGTTTGTCTTGTGTCTGACCAGGCTCACAGTTTGATGTTTGTATTGTGTCTGACCAGGCTCACAGTTTGATGTTTGTCTTGTGCCTGACCAGGCTCACAGTTTGATGTTTGTCTTGTGTCTGACCAGGCTCACAGTTTGATGTTTGTCTTGTGTCTGACCATTCTCACAGTTTGATGTTTGTCTTGTGTCTGACCAGGCTCACAGTTTGATGTTTGTCTTGTGTCTGACCAGGCTCACAGTTTGATGTTTGTCTTGTGTCTGACCAGGCTTACAGTTTGATGTTTGTCTTGTGTCTGACCAGGCTCACAGTTTGATGTTTGTATTGTGTCTGACCAGGCTCAACTGCTGAGAACGCTGGCATGACAGTGGTCAAGGCTGGCAGTTTGTTGGATGACAACCAGTGGCACGACATTGTCATCACCAGGGACAAGAAGACCGTAAAGATTGTAGTGGACAGGCTCATCAACCAGGTGGACACAACTGGGCTGTTCTACAGGCTAGATATTGACAAATATGTGAGTATATGGGGTCTATAAGCTAGATATGTATATGTGAGTATATGGGGTCTAGAGACTAGGTATGTGTATGTGAGTATATGGGGTTTATAAGCTAGATATGTATATGTGAGTATATGGGGTCTATAAGCTAGATATGTATATGTGAGTATATGGGGTCTAGAGACTAGGTATGTGTATGTGAGTATATGGGGTTTATAAGCTAGATATGTATATGTGAGTATATGGGGTCTAGTGTAGATATTGATAAATGTGTATGGTGTCTATAGAGGCTAGGTATGTGTATGTGAGTATATGGGGTCTAGAGGCTGGATATTGACAAATATGTGAGTATAATGGAGTCTAGATATGTATGGTGCCCTGTCAAAACGGCCCTGTTAATTTGACCCCGTCAAATCGACCCCTGTAAAATAGCCCCGTCAAAAGGGCCCCGACTTATCGGCTCCCGTTATATTGACTCGCGACATATAGGATCCCGACATTTAGGCTCCCGGCATATAGGCTCAGGACATATTGGCTCCCGACATATTGGCTACAGACAAATGAATTGTAAAAGTAACCATTTTGTCCTCCCTCCACTAGAACTAAAACCTCTTTTAAATGCCTGAATGAAATTGCTTTTCCATGAAAAAACATCAATTCACAAACAAATCAAGCCCTTAACAGCTAAAATCCACCAATTCTAAAATTTTGATAATGTTTAATTTACAACAGTAAAGATCTGTTGCTTAAAAGCGAGCACAGAAGTGAAAATTTATGATATACATGATGTTTACAGGATAACGGCACTTTGTTTTGATAACTTACAAGCATACTGCATGTTGGCAGGTACAGTATGGACCCCTCTCCCCACACACTGAGTTGGAACAGCCTATAACCGACTCAATTATGGAAGTCATAGATAGATGACCCTTAAATTCAAACATACTATTTCTTATAACAGATAAACTAATATAAAAATAAGGCCTGTCGAACAAGAGATGCAAATGTTGTATTACTTAAGAGTGTTGGATAAGCTAACTCTAAAGAATATTGATGAAGGGGTCCCACTGGCAGGTGTCATGACACCGCTTTGCCGGGAGACTTAGTCTCTACAGAAACGGTATTGTCAGTGGTCCTTTTGTTGGGAGCCAAATTGACAGGAGCCTATTTGTCGTGAGCCAAAATGACGGGGGCTTATTTTTCGTGAGTCGCAATGACGGGGGCCATTTTGTGGAGAAACTAAATGACGGGAGCCTATTTGTCAGGAGCCTTATTGACTGGAGCCTTATTGACTGGAGCCCTTTTGTCGGGAACCTATATAATGGGAGCCTTTATGACGGGGTCCATATGTCGCAGGCCATTTTGACAGGGCTCTTATGTCGGGGCCGTTTTGACGCCGCACAGATATGTATATGTGAGTATATGGGGTCTAGAGGCTAGAAATTGACAAATATGTAAGTATATGGTGTCTATAAGCTAGATATTGACAAATATGTGAGTATATGGTATCTAGAGGCTAGATATGTATGAGTATATTGCATGTACTGAATAAGCTCCAACAAATTTCTTTATTGTATTGTGCTAGAAATTAAGTTTATTTTTATGGTGTAATGTTAAATGTATCTAGTAACTTCCATTGTTTGATAATAATAAGTAAATATATCAGATATCTAAACTAATATAATTTACTGAGTGGGTTATTGAAATTGTGTGCAGATGTACATTGGTGGTGTCCCCTTCTTCAACCAAGATGGCATCTCAGTCAAGTACAACTTTGTGGGATGTGTACAGAATGTCATCCTCAATGGTGCTAAACTGATCAGAGACGCCATGAGTGGTACTATATCAACCATCTCTACAAAAAACAATGTCAACCCTTACTGTAATGTAAGTTTTTTTTCTTATAATATTAAATTATAATTTGGACTAAGTCAAAGGGTGTTTTGTTCGTAGGATACATAAAAAGAGTTGAAGCCATCACACTTTAAGTCTACTGCCTTTTTATTTAATGTAACTTACAGATGTACACAATGTAGGCCTATATGTACATCTGTTTTTTTTTACCACAAACTGTTACCATACTTTTTAACAGGTTGCTGCCAAAGTTCCAATAACCTTCCCTTCACTGGCATCTCATTTGTTTGTCACTGCCTTATCTGGCCGGGTCATCCACGTGTCTCTTGATTTTAGAACTCACGACGAAGATGGGCTGCTGGTCTATCATCCAATGAATGCTGATAGCTATTTAACTGTAGGTTTTTCCATTTTAATTTTTACTTAACATAAATCCACAAAGAAATTTTAATGCAGACAAGTCTATAAAAAAGTATAATCATAAAGAAAATAATGGAACATCCAAAGAGTTAACTGTTAATAGATATGTCCATTGCAAGTTTTAAATTTTAAAATATAAAAATAATTATCATTAAAAAATTTTTTAAAAACCCATGTTTTCTGATTGAACTAAAAAGTAGCAGAAGAGGGAAAGTACCGAACCTTGTTTTTATCAAATTACAATTACTAGGTTATGTCCCTTTTTTGTACAAATCAATAGGAGCCTAAAATGATCAATAAAATTTTTCCATGGATCAATTTAGTAATAATAATAATTGAATATTGTATTGTCATCGGAAACAAAGCTTCCCTGAAAATGTCAGCGCGCTAGCTAGCTGGGAAGTGCCCGAAATTTCGATCGCAAGGTTTGATGGAAAGACAAACAAACAAACAAACAGACACGAAAGCAAGTTAAAGAAAACGTAGAAAAAAATGTCCATAGTGTAAAAGTTGTGGGTTGTTTGAAGCTCCAGCTTGTTGTTTGACAGTTTTTTAATCTCTTAGCACCATGTTGGGTGGTTGTTTATCTAGTTGAAGTGTGTCCTGACTTGTCAATTTTAACCTGAGCCCATGCAATATTTCCTGTCTACAGATCATGCTGGATCAAGATGGCTACATCAAGTACTCTCTTAAAACAGCTGATGGAGTTTTGGTGGAGGACATTGTCAGAAACAGTGAGTTCAGTCTGCACTTCTCATGTACTTGAAAACTTCTGATAACTTAAAAATTTTTATAGTGCTTGAAAATTTCTATAGCTTCTAAAAATAATGTATGCATCTATAAAAAGGCAGAAGTTTCAAATTTTATAAGGTGCAATACTTTTCATAACGTTTTAATTTTTTTAATGACATTTTAATACTTTTCATGACATTTTAATACTTTTCATGACATTTCAATACTTTTCATGACATTTCAATATTTTTCATGACATTTAAAACATTTCTCAGCCGATGTCAGTGCCCCTGATAGCTCCTTCACTGATGGCCTCTGGCACTCTTTATATATGTACATTGACAACGAAAAGATCAACTGCACTGTAGACAGAAACTCTAAAGTTTCTTTGAGGAAATTAAGTGTTCAAGCTTTAACTGACTTCTACATAGGTTGGTGAAATGTTGCAGTATATTGTTTTTAGTTAATTTATCATGGTGCTTCTTTTTTAATATAGATTTTATGGCTTTTTTTTAACTATGTTAAGGTGGGCATGAACTGTTTAATGGTTTCCGTGGTTGCATGAGGGACATCCAGATAGCTCAGAAAGCTGTGAGTTTGGACACCTTGACACAGAACGCTGCTTCAAGTATATACGGGGCTGAGATTGGCACCTGTGCTATCAGAGACAGGTAACTGGTGTTTTACAAGTTCTGTAAATCTGTCTTTTTTATGTTAATTTTAACTTACTTTGATGTAAACCTAACCTTAATTTGATAAAATCTAAACATACTTCAATATAAATCTAGCCTTACTTTGATTAAAAAAAAACAAAATGTAACCTTATTTTGTAAACCTAACTAATGTTATGAGACATGTTCGTGTTTAGACCCCATTTTTTTTATGTTAACCTCTGAACTTTGACCTTCCATGCCAGGTGCACCCCTAACCCATGTGAGCACAACGGGACATGTAAACAAACCTGGAGCACCTTCACCTGTGAATGTGGTGACACAGGGTACTTTGGGGAACTTTGTCATGCCTGTAAGTTGTCTTTACCTGTGAATGTGGTGACACAGGGTACTTTGGTGAACTTTGTCATGCCTGTAAGTTGTCTTTACCTGTGAATGTGGTGACACAGGGTACTTTGGTGAACTTTGTCATGCCTGTAAGTTGTCTTTACCTGTGAATGTGGTGACACAGGGTACTTTGGTGAACTTTGTCATGCCTGTAAGTTGTCTTTACCTGTGAATGTGGTGACACAGGGTACTTTGGTGAACTTTGTCATGCCTGTAAGTTGTCTTGCTGTGCCTGTAAGCTTGTGATGTCTGTGAGGAAATGATTCACAACACTGCAATAATCATGGACATTCGTCAAATAAAGAAATAACTAGCATACATATTTTTTATTCCATTAAAATTTTCTCTCGATGATATTCATACTTAAGACCAATAGCTATATCTCCAGAAATTCTCTTCTCTAATGCTTATGTGAAGCTTGTTTTATTTTTTCTAGCTTCTTATCATGTGTCTTGTGAAATGCACAAGTTTTACTCAAATATTGAGGGCAAAGAGGTCGCCATGCTGGATCTCGATGGTGCAGGACCTTTAAAACCTTTTCAAGCATCATGTGAAAGAGGTAGGTGATGGTAAATCTCCAAGCTATAACCCTGTTAAATCCTTTTTTTTTTTTGCTAAACTTTTGCTGGGTTGTTTTCTACAAAATTATATATTATTTGGTTTGTAGTCTTGAGCAAGTCTGAGCATTTATTGATTGTGTACAAATTATTTTTTTTTATTACATAATTTATTATTTATGTTCTAGATGATACGGGTACGATTATCACCTACCTGGCCCATGACAGTATGGGGGCCATACGTGTAAATGGATTCCAAGATCCTGGCTCATATGTTCGTAAGATTAAATACAATACTGCTGAAATACGTGAGCTGGAAGAACTGATTGACAGGTCTGTCTCATGCAGACAAAATGTGCTTTACCGTTGCAAGAATTCTCGTTTCCTTTCCAGTCCAGGTAATTTATAAATTATATAATGAATTTTGAACATTAAAAAAAACAAAAATGTGGAGAACAAAATTATAGCGTTTTAAGAAAAGAAACAAATTGGTGGATGTAAACCTTAACATTTACTTCCATCTAAAATCTAACCCAACTTTGAACTAAGGTAAAAAAAAAAAAGTAAAAGAAAAACATTTGAAGATTAGCCTCTATTATTTTTAAGTGGATTATTGTCTTGTTTGACCACAGGGGTTATGCCTGACCCAAGTATCAGAACTTGGGGTTGGTGGGTTGGGAGAACATTCCAACCCATGTACTACTGGGGTGGTGCAGCCCCAGGCTCCGGCAAGTGTAAGTGTGGTCTGGACGAAGAGGGCTGTGGGGGTCAGAGCTCCACCTGCTACTGCGACATCCTCATGGGGCAAACAGTAAGTTTTATCTCAACTGTCATTTGTACCTGTCGTAAACAGTAAGTTTTGTTAGAACTGTCATTTGTTACTATGGTAAACAGTAAGTTTTATCTCAACTGTCATTTGTATCTGGTAAACAGTAAGTTTTATCTGAAGTGTCATTCGTTACTGTGGTAAACAGTAAGTTTTGTTAGAACTGTCATTTGTATCTGTGGTAAACAGTAAGTTTTGTTAGAACTGTCATTTGTATATGTGGTAAACAGTGAGTTTTGTTAGAACTGTCATTTGTATATGTGGCAAACAGTGAGTTTTGTTAGAACTGTCATTTATTGCTGTGGTAAACAGTAAGTTTTGTTAGAACTGTTATTTGTTACTGTGGTAAAGTTTTATCTGAACTGTCATTTGTATCTGTGGTAAACAGTAAGTTTTATCTGAAGTGTCATTCGTTACTGTGGTAAACAGTAAGTTTTATCTCAACTGTCATTTGTATCTGGTAAACAGTAAGTTTTATCTGAAGTGTCATTTGTTACTGTGGTAAACAGTAAGTTTTATCTCAACTGTCATTTGTATCTGTGGTAAACAGTAAGTTTTGTTAGAACTGTTATTTGTATCTGTGGTAAACAGTAAGTTTTGTTAGAACTGTTATTTGTATATGTGGTAAACAGTGAGTTTTGTTAGAACTGTCATTTGTATATGTGGTAAACAGTGAGTTTTTATCTCAACTGTCATTTGTTACTGTGGTAAACTGTTATCTGAACTGTCATTTGTTACTGTGGTAAACTGTTATCTGAACTGTCATTTGTTACTGTGGTAAACTGTTATCTGAACTGTCATTTGTACCTTTGTTAAACAGTAGGTTTTATCTCAACTGTCATTTGTATATGTGGTAAACAGTGAGTTTTGTTAGAACTGTCATTTGTATATGTGGTAAACAGTGAGTTTTGTTAGAACTGTCATTTGTATATGTGGCAAACAGTGAGTTTTGTTAGAACTGTCATTTATTGCTGTGGTAAACAGTAAGTTTTGTTAGAACTGTTATTTGTTACTGTGGTAAAGTTTTATCTGAACTGTCATTTGTATCTGTGGTAAACAGTAAGTTTTATCTGAAGTGTCATTCGTTACTGTGGTAAACAGTAAGTTTTATCTCAACTGTCATTTGTATCTGGTAAACAGTAAGTTTTATCTGAAGTGTCATTTGTTACTGTGGTAAACAGTAAGTTTTATCTCAACTGTCATTTGTATCTGTGGTAAACAGTAAGTTTTGTTAGAACTGTTATTTGTATCTGTGGTAAACAGTAAGTTTTGTTAGAACTGTTATTTGTATATGTGGTAAACAGTGAGTTTTGTTAGAACTGTCATTTGTATATGTGGTAAACAGTGAGTTTTTATCTCAACTGTCATTTGTTACTGTGGTAAACTGTTATCTGAACTGTCATTTGTTACTGTGGTAAACTGTTATCTGAACTGTCATTTGTTACTGTGGTAAACTGTTATCTGAACTGTCATTTGTACCTTTGTTAAACAGTAGGTTTTATCTCAACTGTCATTTGTTACTGTGGTAAACTGTTATCTGAACTGTCATTTGTATCTGTATCTGCTGTATTTAATTATTTTTTTACACCTTTATTTTATTTTAACTATGTATTTGTGTATTTGTAACAGTATAAACCATTTTCTGTACTTCAACAGGTGAATGATGTAAAAGTGGACCAGGGTTACCTCCAACACAAAGAGTATCTGCCTGTGTTGGAGCTCAGGTTTGGGGACACAGGTTCTACAACTGATGACAAGTGGGCAGAGCATGAGATAGGAGAACTGGAATGTTTTGGTGACAGTGAGTAGTGGAACTTTATTTCATGCTACGGTGTCAGTGAGTAGTCGTACTTTATTTCATGCTATGGTGTCAGTGAGTAGTCGTACTTCATTTCATGCTATGGTGTCAGTGAGTAGTCGTACTTCATTTCATGCTATGGTGTCAGTGAGTAGTCTCAGTGAGTAGTCAAACTTCATTTCATGCTATGGTGTCAGTGAGTAGTCTCAGTGAGTAGTCAAACTTCACTTCATGCTATGGTGACAGTGAGTAGTCATACTTCATTTCATGCTATGGTGACAGTGAGTAGTCGTACTTCATTTCATGCTATGGTGACAGTGAGTAGTTGTACTTCATTTCATGCTATGGTGACAGTGAGTAGTCGAACTTCATTTCATGCTATGGTGACAGTTAGTAGTCGTACTTCATTTTATGCTATGGTGTCAGTGAGTAGTCGTACTTCATTTCATGCTATGGTGTCAGTGAATAGTCGTACTTCACTTCATGCTTCTTTGCTCTTAATATTTGAGTAAAACTTGTGCATTTTTTCTTTGACATGAAGTACCCTACTATGACTGGTTTTCCTGGGTTTTTTATTTTTTATATAACAATAATTAATTATACATTCAATGATTTCAGATCTGTTTGATAACACTGTGACCTTCACCCAGAAAGATGGTGCCTTAGAGTTCCCTACCTTTGAAGCCCAGACAGCTGGGGATGTTTGGATGCAGTTTAAAACAACAGCTGAGGATGGTGTTTTGATACATTGCACTGGTTCAGAAGTTGCAGACTTTATTGAAATCAGGCTTTTCCGTAAGCTTTTTATAAATGTTACGACTTGACTACTTTATTATATGATTAATCTGGAATTATTTTGCTGATTTAATTATTATTATTAGAAGTAACGCATATTTCTCAAGCAAGCTTATTTTTACATTGTTGTATTCATATTAATTAAACTTGACATCATGAATTGATGATTTACTTAATATATTACTTGCTATATAATTACATAAATTATCACTTGCAATATATTGATTTATATTATCCCTTGCGGTATATTCACTTGTATCTTCACTATATTTTCCAGAGTCCAACACGATACAGTTCCGTTATGACGTGGGTAACGGGGTGTCAGTCCTCGCCTTTAAAAGCCCTTCCCCGCTGAATGACGACACATGGCACACCATCCATGTTGAAAAGAACCGCAAGCAGGCCTGGATGAAAGTTGATGATTACCCAGCTACTGCCCTGAATGAGGACGCTGACCTCATCAGACAGCTGGATCTCACCAGCCCTCTTTACGTTGGTCAGTCATTATTTAAGTCGCAATTATTTAATATAATTATTTCGTGGCACAAAAATGATTTTAGCTTTAGTTCAGGAACATGTTTTAACAGTCAAATGTTCTGCAACTTTTTTTAAGAGCCAAATGTTCTGGAACATGTTTTAAGAGCCAAATGTTCTGGAACATGTTTTAAGTTATAATTGTTCTGGAACATGTTTTAAGTTATAATTGTTCTGGAACATGTTTTAAGAGACAAATATTCAGGAACATGTTTTAACAGCCAAATGTTCTGCAACTTTTTTTAAGAGCCAAATGTTCTGGAACATGTTTTAAGAGACAAATGTTCTGGAACATGTTTTAACATCCAAATGTTCTGGAACATGTTTTAAGAGACATGTTCTGGAACATGTTTTAACATCCAAATGTTCTGGACATGTTTTAACATCCAAATGTTCTGGAACATGTTTTAAGAGACAAATATTCTGGAACATGTTTTAAGAGACTATTGTTCTGGAACATGTTTTAAGAGACAATTGTTCTGGAACATGTTTTAAGAGACAAATGTTCTGGGACATGTTTTAAGAGACAAATATTCTGGAACACATTGGTTTAGTCAAATATTGTTATATCTACAATGATTTAAGAGACACTTGTTGACCAAAGTTGAAACCATTCAGGGTCCCTGGTTGGCTACCAAGATGGCTATGTGGGTTGTATGAGAGGACTGAGAGTAAATGGCCGCCTCATGGACATGCTGGGTAAACTCAGGAACGGAGACGTGTATGGTGTTAGGGCAGGTAAACATATGTTTATAATAAACTACTTTGGTTTTTTATTGAAGTTAATACTCTTTTTTTTAACTAAATACATCTATTACTTTTCTATCTGATTTAAGCTAAAGATAATTATAAATTCATTATTTTCATAATAAACTTTTAAGTGTTGTTGGGATGTGTTCGACATTTTAATTATTTTCTAATTAAAATTTAAGTTGTTAATAATTTTTTTCATTTTATTGCTTAATAATTATAATTAATTAAAATTAAGGTGTTGTTAAGATTGATTTATTTTCTAAATACAATTCAGGCTGTGTGGGTAAGTGTGCTAGCAGCCCTTGCTTTAATGGAGGCACATGTCGTGAAGGCTATGACAGATACCGCTGCGACTGCTCTTACACACCATGGAGAGGCTGGAACTGTGGCAGGGGTGAGGCTCACATTTTTAGTGACATTCTTATATCAAGGATATATATTTCTGATCACATGTTTATATCGAGGGGAAAAAATTCTTGTATTTTTATATCAGGGCACTACATTTCATTTCATTTACAATTGTTCAACTGCAGAAATAAAGTGTAATATATCATTATTATTAATTTAAAACCTCTATATTGAATTACTATACATGATGTCACAGCTTAGGGATAATTTTGTATTCTGTATATTTTATCAATATTTCTAATCAAACATTCCATGGGTCAGTTGATCTTAAGGTAGAAACAAAAGGGTTCACATCAAATCATTGCAGAATCTAAATAAATACAATTTATATTGATGTATTATTGCTTACTATAAAAAAACAGATTTTTATCCTCAATCTTTCAATGGTATAAAGACATAAATGTGTTACATTTTTAATTTTCTATTTGAACTATCAGAGGTTGGTGTCAACCTGAAGAACAACTACATGGTGCGGTACACATTCGATGAGACCCAGGGTCTATCTGCCTCTGACTTCCAGCGCGCCATGATTGGCTTCTCCACCAAAGTCAAACAGGGCATCCTCATGCAAATGAGAAATGAGGCCAACACTGAGTACATCAGCGTGGAGATGAACAACAACGGTGGGTTTCTTCACTCTCTCGTTAGTGCATGAAATTCTATGGTGGGTTTCTTCTGTAATATGGGCATGAAATAAAAATGGTGGGTGTCTTCACTCTCTCATTATTGCATGAAATTCCATGGTGGGTTTCTTCACTGTCTCATTATTGCATGAAATTCTATGGTGGGTTTCTTCTGTAATATGGGCATGAAATAAAAATGGTGGGTTTCTTCTCAATTAGGGCTTGAAATAAAAATGGTGGGTTTCTTCTCCAATTGAGGTTTGAAAAAAAGGTGGGCTTCTCAATAATTGCATAAAATAAAAATTAGGGCATCGATTAAAAATGGTGGGCTTCTTCTCAATTAGGGCATCGATTAAAAATGGTGGGTTTCTTCTCCAATAGGAGTATGAAAAAAGGGGATTTCTTCTCCAATTAGGGTATGAAATAAAAATGGTGGGTTTCTTCTCCAATTAGGATATGAAAAACTGATGTGTTTCTTGTATCTCATCTGAATAGAAACAAATGAACCGCTTCAAACGTAGTTATAAATTTTGGTGTTTGTCTGCTTCTGTTTGCTGGAAAATAAAATTTAAAAAAATGTTATGCAGGTGGTGTGAAGGTGGCCATGGACGTAGGGTTTGAGAGAGTTGAAGTCAACACCCCCATGCAGCTGGGTATTGACTACGCTAACAGTCAGACTCATGTTGTTGTTATAGAGCGCTCTAACTACGGAAAGGATATTAAAGTCCAGGTTTGTTAGCTTATTGTTTAATCATCATCCATGTGAAATTAAATATTTTTATTTACACCTTACATGAACCAGACATGAAGTTGACAACTTTTTTTTTTACATTTTTTTAAAGTTCTGATTTAGTCTTATAGTCGAATTTTTGTTTTTATTTCTTATGATTTGGTTAATAGCATTTTTTAATATATTTTATAGAGTATGAGATTTCTTTTCTTGCTTGATTGTTGGTATTTTTTAACTTTTCATTTTTAGCCTATTTTTTATGAATTTAAGGGAGTTAAATAGATTTATTGGCCAAATTTTCTAGCCTTGGAAAAAGTTTGAAGTGAAGACATAGTGCCATAAAACTTGTGCCTGTATAAGCTGGTTGCCTGATGTGATATTCTTTTAAATGTGTTCACCAGGTTGACAACTACCCTGCAGCCTTCTACAGGTTTGGTGATGCCTCCAGTAGCTCAGATACCATCCTGGACAACCCCAAGTATCTGTTCATTGGCAACAATGGCAAGTAGTTTGTTGTTTTTTTTTTAAAAGGTTTTTATCCAAAGTTTAGGTAAAGTACTGAACTAACAATTTTTCCACAATTCAATCTACTCAGATACCACTAATACTAATCGTGGATTTGAAGGATGTATATACCGGATGCAAGTGGATAATATTTTCCCACTTAAAAGAGCTTTCCAAGATCCAAAGCCTGTTTACATGGCTTTAATTCCTGATGATAAAGTATGTAAAAATGTTCTGTAGTAACTTTATACACATTCAGAATCTGTTTCAATCCTTTCATTCAAAAACTGAATTTAAAAAACTGAACTATTGTTCTTTTAACTAATGTTCATGCAACTAATATTTTTACCACAAATGTTCTTGTAACAAATGTTCTTTTAACTAATGTTCTTGCAACAAATGTTCTTATAACTAATGTTCTTGCAACAAATGTTTTTACCACTACTGTTCCTACAACTATCACCTTGACTTAGGTAAAGGAGGATATGTGCAGCTTTGAGGAGATCACTGTGTCACCAGAACCAATCCAAACCCGGCCATTTACTGGTGTTTTACAGAACGTCACATACAGAAGAGCTACAGAGCCACCTCTCACTGATGAGGAGAAAGCTTTAGTTGGAGGTGCTTAATTTTAACAGTCTTTTTTTTTTTTACTCCAAACATCATTTAATTCTAAAAGACTGCAATTATTTTCAAATTTCATTGCAACTTTTTCCCATCAATTTTCGTTTAGTAGGCCTACTTATGCAGCACCACTAAAATTATAAACATAGATTGTAATTGAATGTCCTACAAGATATCTATATATATATAATTCTCTTCTTGGATACCCTAGAAAACACTAAGTGCCTAGCAGCCCCCTCTCTTCCTCTCTAAGCATATCCCAACTAACCCCACCCCCACTTGGTCTGGTGAGCTGTGGTTCACGCTAAACGTTTACAATCGTAGAGCAGGGTTTAGTGACTGCTGTTAGGGGCAGATAATTTAGTTTGAAACGATTTTAAACTTAGGGGAGTAACTCAGAGGAGGCTGCTTTCACGGGGGAGGGGGTAGGGGTTTGGGGAAAGTAGGGTGGGGGGGGTTATCGTCCTTAACAACCTACTGGTAGTGTTTTAAAGCAAATATTTTCAGTGGCAGCATTGGTACTGTCGAATTCACAAATTATGAATTACTGAAAAGTAGAAAATAAAACAACTAAATAGTGGTGTGTGATACGCCGCGGGTCGGCTCGTTAGTTTTAAAAGATTGAAAGAAGAAAAAATAGATAAGCTTTTCTCTTGAAAAAAATATACTCATGTTTTGAAACTTAATGACAAATTATATTTCATACATTCTGATCCATAGAAAACAAAAGTATGCCAAGTTTTTTTACCAAAATCATGAATGCATTAATATTAGAATACTATAATTTTGGTTCATTTTTATAATGCGCAGGCATATTTTTCAAATGCTGCTTCTGAATATTTCTCCACAGTTGGCTGCACATTGCTGGTTATACTGCTAGTGTGTATCATTCTGTTCTGCTGCCGGTCAAGATTTGAAGGTGCAGACTATGAAACAGAGGAGGCCAAAGGAGCAGAATTTGCTGATAATCCTGACAGTGCTGTTGTATATAATCAAACTGGTTTGCCAAATATGCCCAAAAGTTATGAATACTTCATGTAGAATAGTGTGTATGTTTTAGTGTGTTGATTATTAAACAATGCAAGGAAATTAATGAAACATTTTTTAATTAGTTCATATCTTAACCATTTTATATGTTCCAGGTAAGACTGTATTCATTCCTTGTGTAAAGTTTTTTATTGTTAAAAAAGTGTACATTCTAAGATGGGTGAAAATAATGTAGAGCAATAGAAATTAAGCTATCGTATGAATTCTTTTCAGTTTGATTTTTTGAGAAAAATTATTTTTTTGCTAAATGTGTAAATAGTGTGTCTGAAATGGGATGAATTTTAAATTGGAAGATTTTTTTACTGCTAGGTTTGTTACAAAAAACATTACATCATCAGCTGTGTGGATGGAATTTTTTTTTAATCTTTGTGGGATAAAAGTATGTGAGAGATATCAATGAATGGATGCTCAAATGTCTTTTAATGACTGCCATTAAAGTTATGACTTAAGTCCAAATAATTTCATAAAGAACAAGATTAACGAATATTAAACTCAACATTTAGCAGTTCAGTTGTGCTTCTCATGTGTTGTCAACATGTGTTTTTGAATTTCATCAGCACTTGTTATTTAGACTAATTTCATTACCCTTATGCAGCAGAACTCATAATAATTATATTCGCCTGTGTTTTGACTTGTAACTAGTTGTAAATAAGACAAAAATAAATCATGTTCATGTATAGTGGGTCTTCATATCCACTCGCTATGCAATGTTTTGTCACTTGATGTATTTTTTGACTCAACACATTCCCAGTTCATTTATAAATAGAATAATGTACGTGACATAATCTTTACATTGGATCAAATCATTTCGTTTGGAGATTTCAGTTTGTGACATTTTAAACTGCTGGAATCTACTCTGTGACTTCTTTCATCTTATGCTGTTGACTCATGATCTGAAAGAAATATTTTCCTTAGATTGACTTTGTTTATAATTCCTCTAAATATTTTTGGCCTTAGGTTAGTTGTAAAGTTTTGTGTACTGTTTCTACTGAGATACATTACCTTTGACCTTATTACAAAATTATTTTGATATTAAAATAATTGAAATTAAAACTAATTTCTTGTTCTGTTGTTTTTTTAAAGTGTTAGTTTTTATATCACAGTTATCAATTTTTTTCATTTCAGTTTTCTTTATGTACTTGGTAATTGTAATTAGTAATTACAATGAAATTTTTTTAACATCCTACATTCACGAGTTTGGGAAATATCTACAAAGGCAATAATTCTTCAGTATATGTTATTTGCACCCCTCCCCGTATTATAGAAAAATGACTCCAGGTTTGGTGTGTGCCATCATGCTAATCTTTTAGCATAACCTCTTATACATAAGACAAAAAACAACTTATTTCACAAATGACATCAACATTTATTGACAGGAAGAAGCACAAAGTAATGATAAAACTTCATTTGCATTACAAAAACCTTAAAATCAATTTTAAATTAACTTGCATTTCATAAATTAACAGTTATCCAGATAGGAAAAAAAGGGTATTTAAAATGTGTAAAAAAAAAATTGCATGAACTAAAATATATAGCTACACAATTGTATTAGTACTGTAGATTGTTTTAAAATAAATAACAGATTTGTAGAAACATGCAAATCATTTTTAGAATGTAAATTGTATTTCTTGAAAGATAAATTTTAAATGCTTTGGTAAAAATATTCTCTTTAAAATCACAAAACAGCAACATTTAAAGTATAAAAAAATATAAACGAATTATTTTGGCCTCAACTAACCACTTCAAGCAGATTAAGTCTTGTTCACTATATACAACTATTTGTGCCATCAACACCAACATAATCAATTTCAAACAACAGTTACAGTTTTTTGCAACAACCTTTTTTTAAATACAAAACATTTTTTAAAACTTTACAATTTTACTTTAAAAAAAAAACATTACCTTAGTTTACTTCGTCATTGAACAAAGAAAAGCAATCACAACACTCATTGACAAGTTACTAAATAAAAAAAATTTTTATAATTCACAATTTTTGTAAAGCAAAAGAAAACTATCCTTAATTTAAAACTATCATTGCAGTCTATGTTACAACAAAAATTCAATAAACTAAACTCAGACAAGGGGAAATAAGCATCACTTAAAACATTAAACAATATTTTTTAATAACATCACAGGACAACAGCCCTTTAAAATATGTTTTTAAGTCATTTTTGGTACTTAAATTAGAGTAAGGTGATACAGTTTTACTTCAACAAATATTTTAATTATTCAAAGAATTTTCTACAACTATAACACACTGACATTAAAGTTATGGCTATAATTGAAACAGATTTATTTCTTAACTTTCTTACAGAACTGTACTAAAATAAAAAAAAATGTATAATAGACCACAAATATAAAACTTCAAATACCAAAAGTTATTATGCTACGAGAACTTTAAAACTTTGCTAGGTGCTATCTTTGCTAGTCCAAATGTTTGTGCACATTCAGTTCTTGTGGCCTTGTTTTAAAATTTTACATCAACAGTATTTTTTATCATATGTCTGATTATATTATATTTATATATATAACTGGTTCATGTTACAACAGTAAAGCATAAAAAAGAAACATTTGTTCAGTTAAATATTGCCTTTACAAAAATGTATCAGATTTATTTTTATGTTTACAAAAAAAAAAAATTGCATATTACTAAACAACAATAAAATTTAAACTAATAACATAATCACTATAATATTTAAAGCATCTTTAAACATTACATATTCACAAATCTGGAGAATATTTAAGACTATTTAATTTTGTTTATCAAAACAAATTGTGTTTGGCTCAAAAGTATCATTAAACAAACAACTTTCTTTTTTTTTTTTAAATTAATAAAACATCACTACAACAACAAAAAAAAAAAAAAAAAAAAAAAAAAAGCAACTCTCAATTCAGAAAAATGTTGGAACAAAATATTTTTGAATTCAAGTGTCAATTCTGTGAATTCCATTTCTAGCTATCCTAAACAAATAATTAAATCCAATAATATTTTTGTAACTGTACCCACCATATGGCCAGCTTGTCTTCCCTATCTAAGGGTTGAATGTATGGATTAATATCCACATTATTAGATTTGTAAATCACTGGGCGTGTTAGGGATCAAACAGTTAAGAAAACTTAGCATCTCAGAACCTTAAATTATCTTATAAAACGAATCGAAATATGTTTACAAAAAATAAAAAAAATGTATATGGTCAATATGAAATAAATACATGTTGTAAAATCTGTACAAATTAAAAATTAGAGAACATTAACAATTATAAACATTAGAAATGTTTTAATACAAAAACCTCTGAAATGATGTTCAATCCCAAAAGTTATGTTTTAGTCAGATAAATGTAAACATAATAGTCATGGTTCAAGTGTAAATTGTAATCCTCTTTATAATCAAGTTTTAGTCCAATGTTTTAATTAATTGAAAGAAAGAGATCATCCGGTAAAAGTCAGATTGTATTTTTAAAAAAGTAAGCTTAAAATAAAAAAAAATTCCCCACACATTAAATTGTTTTATAGTAAACTGGTTTAATTTTTTAAACTAAAAATGTGATCACCCCCTCCCTTATCTTTTGATCACATACCCAGAGCTATCTGGCTCTCAGACAACGTGAAAAACTTTCAAGAGACAAATTAAATTCCCTGAACTTTAATTGTTAAAGAATAGAATAGTTACTTAAAATAGGAATTGATTCCTAGTTCGTTTGTAATTTTAACAACCATAAAAAAAAATCTTTTTTTTATCACAAATGGCAATGGAAAAAACATTGAGATTCATCAGGTATGTGATAAAAATAAATGAAATCAAACAAAGTTTTTGTTAGTTCAGAAAATACCAACTTTAGTTACACTTATCAAATAATAGTGGAATGTAGAAATAGTGCCAGCAAAAATTTGGATATTTTTTACAATTGACTGATATTTTCTGCTTTCCAAAAGACTAAACAAAAGGGAGTTACCACTCTGCTTTATGAGAACACTTGTTTTTGCTTAACATAAAATTTCACTTTGGACTAACATTACCTCACATAATTTTAAAAAAAAATTTTTCTTCAGACTAACATTACTCCACAAAATGTTTAAATAAAGTTTTACTTCGGACTAACATTAGTCTTGAGCCATAGCTTGACAGTGTCCATGTTTCTCCTAGCCCAGTCTATGTGGCTCTGTACAACTTCCAGAGCCTGATCTAGAGCCATCTTGGCAGTTCCTAGCTCTTTGTTCTTGAAAAAGTTGACTATCTGCAAAAGTTAAACAAACTTACCATTGGCTTTGTTGTAATTTTACATTTCTGTATAGGTGAAAGCTTTAAACTGGTGATAGTACAGGGGATGGCGTGGTCAAGTGGTAAATATTATGACTGCTAACACTAAAGTCTTTAAGTTCGGATACCAGGCTCAAGGCTGTAGCATGTCCATGGGTCCACCCAGCTCTGATGGGTACATGACTCACATTAGGGAAACAAAGGTGGGTGGGCATAGTGCTGACCACACCATCCCTTCATTGAAACAGATAAACTCTACTTCATTTGCCCCATATGTCTTGGGCACAAATGGGAAAAAGTGATGTGCTAGGTGATACCAAAGCTTAACTTCTTTATACGTAATAGATCTAGTAGCTGTAAACTGCTTTTTTTTAATACATAAATTCTAAAGCAGCTAGAATAAAGCACACTTTGCTGTTTGAAAATGGCTATTGGTTGGTAGCTGACGACAAAAGTTTTTAATAATTTAAATCTTATGAAAGAAACTTTGCAAACTTTGTTGGCAATCAGAATCTGTATACAGAAACATGGTCAATATAAATAATTAAAAGGGGAGAGGGGGGTAAGAAGATAAACTTAGTTTAATGAAATCACACAAACCTCATCATAATCAAACTGTGTACTAAAAGGTACAGTCACACTTTTTAATACACTGGACAAGATGAAAGCACTGTCCCCATATCTAAAGAAACAAATAAAAACATGTATTTTTTTTTAAGAAAAACTCAAATGTGCAAATATTTTGTTGCCATCTATAAAATTCAACACATAATATCAAATAAACTAAATTTCTTTAATTTACCTAAATTCATCAACCAAATTATAAAACAAAATTCCATAAGTAACCAATTCACCCTTAGCTAACCAATTCACCCTTAGCTAACCTATTAACCCTTAGCTAACCTATTAACCCTTAGCTAACCAATTCACCCTTAGCTAACCTATTAACCCTTAGCTAACCTATTAACCCTTAGCTAACCAATTCACCCTTAGCTAACCTATTAACCCTTAGCTAACCAATTCACCCTTAGCTAACCAATTCACCCTTAGCTAACCAATTCACCCTTAGCTAACCTATTAACCCTTAGCTAACCAATTCACCCTTAGCTAACCTATTAACCCTTAGCTAACCAATTCACCCTTAGCTAACCAATTCACCCTTAGCTAACCTATTAACCCTTAGCTAACCAATTCACCCTTAGCTAACCTATTAACCCTTAGCTAACCAATTCACCCTTAGCTAACCTATTAACCCTTAGCTAACCAATTCACCCTTAGCTAAGCAATTCACCCATAGCTAACCTATTAACCCTTAGCTAACCAATTCACCCTTAGCTAACCAATTCACCCATAGCTAACCTATTAACCCTTAGCTAACCAATTCACCCTTAGCTAACCTATTAACCCTTAGCTAACCAATTCACCCTTAGCTAACCAATTCACCCATAGCTAACCTATTAACCCTTAGCTAACCAATTCACCCTTAGCTAACCAATTCACCCTTAGCTAACCAATTAACCCTAACTAACCTATTAACCCTTAACTAACCTCTCATACAGCTCATCCCAATGTAGCCTGAAGAACCTCCAGCTTAGCAGAAACCCATTGTTGTTTGCAGCAACATACTCAATTACGTCCCCTGAATTTTGGGACTTGACCTTTGTATCATCAAGGCTGTATTCTAAAAAGCTGGACAAACACATCAACATTAATACATGAGCTATTAGGCAAACTATTATATTAATAAAGTTGTTTAATTTGCTATTAAGGTTAAAAAATATAAAATTAACTTAAGTTGTTTCAAAGAGCACATTGGAAGAATTCTATAAAAACTAACTCTTGTATATAAGAGTTCTATAAAAACTAACTTACATTTAAAGAGATCTATAAAAACTAACTCACGTTTGAAGAATTATATAAAAACTAACTCACATTTGAAGGGCTCCATAAAAACTAACTCACATTTAAAGAGTTCTATAAAAACTAACACACATATGAAGAGTTCTATAAAAACTAACTTACATTTGAAGAAATCTATAAAAACTAACTCACATTTGAAGAATTATATAAAAACTAACTCACATTTGAAGAACTCTATAAAAACTAACTCACGCTTGAAGGGCTCCATAAAAACTAACTCACAACATTTAAAGAGTTCTATAAAAACTAACTCACATTTGAAGAATTATATAAAAACTAACATTTGAATAGTTTTATAAAAAAAAACTCAATTTGAAGAGCTATATAAAAACTCACATTTGAAAAGCCCTACAAAACAAACTCACATTTGAAAAGCTCTATAAAACAAACTCACATTTGAAAAGCCCTATAAAACAAACTCACATTTGAAGAACTCTGGCATCCGTAGTATCAGCAAGTGATGACAACAACGTAATCTTTTCAGACGGAACGTTGGATGTGAGGTATCTCTGGAACACAATATCCCAATCAGCTTTCTTGCCGTACTTGAGCCCAGTGCCATAGATGATGCCTCGGAGATCATCATTCATTCTGAGAAACATGAATATTTCCTAGAGGGTGGAGCATGCTCACAACATCTATATATATAATTCTCTTCTGGGAGACGTTAGAAAACAAGCTGCAAGCGCGCCTTGCAGTCCCCTCTCTTCCTCTCTATCGCTACCACCCCCTCCCCCTCACATGGTCAGGTGAGCTGTGGTTCATGCTAAATGTAAGCCGGGTTTGGTGACGGCTATTAGGGGCAGATAATTTAGTTTGAAACGATTTTAAACTTAGAGGAGGTAACTAAGAGGAGGCTGCTTTCACAAAGGGGGGGGGGGAGGTTAGTGTTTTAAAGCAAATATTTTCAGTGGCAGCATTGGTACTGTTGAATTCACAAATTATGAATTACTGAAAAGTAGAAAAAACAACTAAATAGCGGCGTATGAACCACCGCGGGTCGGCTCATAGGAAATAACATAGAAAATTGAGGACTAAAATTACAAAATGTTTCCACCAGTAGGCCTACATCACATTTGTTTATAGGCATTTCATTTTATAACTAATCAATACCAAAGCAAAAAAAGTCTTAAATATTGGGCCTAATTCATTATTATTTATTTATTTTTTTTTGTAAAGGACAAAAGTTGTTCATAAAAACAGAATGAGAAAAAATCACACTCCACTATAAAAGAGGGGTAGAATATCACGAAAATCCATCTAGTTGGTAGAACAAGATCTGTAACATTTAAACACACAGTCATTGAGCTGAAATAGACAACATTTATAACTGGGAGTGAAATCTTACAGTGTGCTTTGGTTTTGAATCCACTGTTTAAATTTGCTTATACCAATATCCACAGCAGGCTGGTACTCCACAGCTATGGCAAGTGTAATCATGGAGGCTCTCAGCTTTCTAAAAATAGAAAAATATGGCAAGTGTAATCATACAGCTCTAAGCTTTCTGAAAATAGAAAAATATGGCAAGTGTAATCATGGAGGCTCTCAGCTTTCTAAAAATAGAAAAATATGGCAAGTGTAATCATGGAGGCTCTCAGCTTTCTAAAAATAGAAAAATATAGCAAGTGTAATCATGAAGGCTCTCAGCTTTCTGAAAATAGAAAAATATGGCAAGTGTAATCATGGAAGCTCTTAGCTTTCTGAAAATAGAAAAATATGGCAAGTGTAATCATGGAAGCTCTCAGCTTTCTGAAACAAAAAAATTATTTTTTTTTAAACAAAATAGATTAAGTACAAATTTTACAAGAAGAATGTCATTTATCTGACAACAATATTAGAAGCAAATTTACTGTAACAAATCTTAGATGTGCTAAAAATAAATGACTAAACCAAACTACAAACTTGGTGAGATGAGTTCAGGATACAAAATAAATGACTAAACCAAAACTACACTTGGTTAGATGAGTCCAGAGTTCAAAATAAATGATTAAACCAAACTACAAACTTGGTTAGATGAGTCCAGAGTTAAAAATTAATGACTAAACCAAACTACAAACTTGGTGAGATGAGTTCAGGGTACAAAATAAATGACTAAACCAAACTACAAACTTTGTGAGATGAGTTCCGGAGTTCTCCCATCCCAGCTTGTCTATGAGCGGCTTGGCCAGACCCAGGAGGAAAGATTTCAGCAAGTCAAACTCCTCCTGCAGCTTCAGCTGGCTCTCCAGGAAGTAGATGTGGCTCAGGGCCTCTTCCCAGACAAAGTAGTCGGTTTCATTGATCAGGTACTTGGTCATTTCTAGAGGGACTGTGTAGTCTATTAGTCCTGCTCTGATGAAATTAAAAAACATTTCATTGATCAGGTACTTGGTCATTTCTAGAGGGACTGTGTAGTCTATTAGTCCTGCTCTGATGAAATTAAAAAAAACATTTCATTGATCAGGTACTTGGTTATTTCTAGAGGGACTGTGTAGTCTATTAGTCCTGCTCTGATGAAATAAAAAAACATTTCATTGATCAGGTACTTGGTCATTTCTAGAGGGACTGTGTAGTCTATTAGTCCTGCTCTGATGAAATTAAAAAAAAACATTTCATTGATCAGGTACTTAGTCATTTCTAGAGGGACTGTGTAGTCTATTAGTCCTGCTCTGATGAAATAAAAAAACATTTCATTGATCAGGTACTTGGTTATTTCTAGAGGGACTGTGTAGTCTATTAGTCCTGCTCTGATGAAATAAAAAAACATTTCATTGATCAGGTACTTGGTTATTTCTAGAGGGACTGTGTAGTCTATTAGTCCTGCTCTGATGAAATTAAAAAAAACATTTCATTGATCAGGTACTTGGTCATTTCTAGAGGGACTGTGTAGTCTATTAGTCCTGCTCTGATGAAATAAAAAACATTTCATTGATCAGGTACTTGGTCATTTCTAAAGGGACTGTATAATCTATTAGTCCTGCTCTAATGAAATAAAAGAAACATTTCATTGATTAGGTACTTGGTCATTTCTAGAGGGACTGTGTAGTCTATTAGTCCTGCTCTGATGAAATAAAAAACATTTCATTGATCAGGTACTTGGTCATTTCTAGAGGGACTGTGTAGTCTATTAGTCCTGCTCTGATGAAATAAAAAACATTTCATTGATCAGGTACTTGGTCATTTCTAGAGGGACTGTGTAGTCTATTAGTCCTGCTCTGATGAAATTAAAAAAACATTTCATTGAATAGGTACTTGGTCATTTCTAAAGGGACTGTATAATCTATTAGTCCTGCTCTGATGAAATAAAAGAAATATTTCATTGATTAGGTACTTGGTCATTTCTAGAGGGACTGCTCTGATGAAATAAAATAAATTTCTATTGTAAAAAAATTTGACAAAGTATTGTATATGCCATTGTCCATTAAAAAACAATACACATTCCTTTTTTTTAATGAGCTAAGGTAGATTCGTAGGGTCAAACAAAACTATTTTTATCACATGCATTACCAATACCATTTTTTAAATAACTGTATTTAAAAAATTGTCTTCAAAAGTAATTTGGCTGCAAGTACTTTCTGTACAAATAGTTTGAAAAAAAAAGTGTTTTTCACAAATGGACTTTTTATTTGGAGACCAAAGTTTGCTCATATGAAGTCAAACTACCAACAATAAATTCTACTTAAATTTTATAAATATCATAAAATAAATGGCAGACACCAATCCTAAAATGTATCAAATTGGAGCTTACTATAAACCTTAATTGAAAACGTTGTACAAAATATAGCCTCCATATTTGAACTAAACTGCTGATGTTTACCTGGCCAGTGAGAAAGCATCACTGATAAGCCCCACTCTGTCAGTGACTGCAAACACAGTATGGTCAGTCCTCAGTTGCTTTATGATGGCCTGCCAGCCCTCCTTGTCATAGTTGACCCTGTAGTAGCCATAGCTGCCCACATTGCCTTTGATCCAGGCCACCGAATCATTGGGCAGATCCACGGAGGCGGAGTCTTTCATCATCCAAACCAGGCTTTGTCGAGATGGGTTGGCCGATGTGGAGTATGTGAAGGGGATGTACCACTTGTAGCTGAAAGAAAAACACTTTGGCTTTTACACAAGACAGTATTAAACAATCTAAGGCCAAAAAATTTTACACAAACTTTACCATAAAGTAAGTAAAGTTTCCCTTTCAAACCTGACGGTCTATGGGGCAAGTGAAGTAGAGTTCATTTGTTTCTGTGATCTTGGCATATGAAGAGATAGTGTGGTCAGCACTATGCCCAGCCGCCTTTACTTTCCCTAACGTGAGTTAAGTACTCATCAGAGCTGGGTGGACTCAGGGACGGTTTACTGACTTGAACCCGGATTCGAACTCGAGACTTACGGGTTAGCAGTCCAGCTCTCTACCGCTAGACCACCCCATCCCACAACTTTACCATAGGTGACAGCAAAAGTATATAATGGTCATTTACATCGAAAATGAGAAAATGTTCGTAAATGAATATTTTTTACTCCTTAAGGGAAGGCATGGCCTAGAGGTAGAGAACTAGAGTGCTAACTCGAGAGACTTGAGTTCGAAGCCTGGTTCAAATCAGTGAACTGTCCCTGAGTCCACCCAGCTCTGATGGGAAACAAAGGAGGCTGGGCATAATGCTGACCACACTATCCCTTCATATGCCAAGGTCAATGAATCAGATGAACTCTACTTCATCTGCCCCATGTGTCTTGAGCATGAACGGGATTAAGAGAAGAGATCATAAATCAGAATTGTTGAAATGACATGCAAATTTAGAAAATTACAATTAACAGGCCTAGAACATATCACATTAATTTTAAATGACTTAACAATGTTGACAAATAGCATCACAAGTGAAAATTTAAAAAAAAAATTACTTGTAAGGTGATTTGTATGAGCTGACAGAGTGATTGTGGGAGACATTCATTATCAGAAATCTCTCCTGAGTTAAGAGTAGTTTCCCCTTCTCCCTCACAACTGTAACAACTGGATAGCCCATTTGTTTGGTCCATGTATCCATGACAACAGATACTTTTAGGCCTGCATCCAAATTACTGGCCTGACAAAAACAATTTACATAGTTAAGAAAGTTTGTTTTTTTTCAAACAAAATTCTCTGCTAAAATATTTGTTACATAAGACTGTTTTAAAACAAAATATGTTCCAAAAAAATAATTGTTAAAAAAATATTTTTTTAAAACCAAATTTGCTGCTAAATATTTGTAAAAATTATTTTTTAAAAAAGAAAATTTTCTGCAAAAATATTTGTTGAACAGGACTATGGCTTTTAAGTGAATGCGTTGATGTCAAATTTTTAGTCATTCTTTCCTTTAGTTCAAACATGTGTGTTGCTTTAGTTACAGAACCTCAGGCTGTATGAGAAAAGTTCCTCACCTCCTCAAAAGCATCCCAGAGATCTTTTGTTTCAGCGTTCCCATACTCGTGTTTTCTGAGGTAGGAGGTAAGTCCATTCTTGAAGTCAGCTTCACCAATAACACTCTGGAGCATCCGTATCAGTGACCCGCCCTACAACAGTTTTAAAGTTTTAAATAGAATTCATAGGGAATTCATAGAACACACAGATATCATTAAAAGTATAACCATTTTCAAACCAGTTACCTCCACCTTACCAGTCACCTCCACTGAACCAGTCACTTACACCCAAACCAGTCACCTCCACCCAAACCAGTCCCCTCCCCCCCCCCCCCCCCCCCAAAAAAAAAATTCAAGCCAGTATTTCACCTTATCGTAAGAGATCTTGTCAAAAGCTGCATCAACTTCACTAGGGTCCAGAACTTCAACTTCTATTGGGTGGGAAGTGGCCAGACTATCCAAATACATGGAGCCACTAAATGGTTCCATGAATGAATCAATCTGCAAATTTATTTTAAAATAATTTCATGCATCACACTGAGTCAATTGTTTCACAAATAATTTATACAATTATTTTCCTCCTATAAAAAATTTATAAAAAATATAAAATGAAACATGTAAATGTAAACTTTAATTAAAAAGTAACATGTAAACGTGGTTACCCTATCGTATGTCATAAGTAAACCTGGTTACCATATGAAATTCTTTATCCACTTGGTCAGCCCCAATACGTTCAACATACGAGGCAAATCCCTCATTCAGCCACAGGTCATTCCACCATTTCATTGTGACCAGGTTACCAAACCACTGAAACATTTTACAACACACCATGAGATCACTAATCTTTATATTAGACCAGTGCTAAAGTCATTTTTCTACTAAAAAGAATATCGAGAAAATTAATAAATCATCTAATTAAGTACAAGTTCATGTAAAACTATGTTGTCATCAGATCTTGATGTCGTTTGAAAGAAATCTGTTCACTAGAAACAAGTGAGCTGTAAACATTTCCCCTAGTTAAACCAGGTTAACCCAGCCCACAACAAAACTTACCTGATGTGCCAGCTCGTGGGCTACAACTATGGTGACCCATTTCTTGGTGCCCTCAGTAGAAATGGCAGGGTCATACAGGATGGATGTATCCCTGTAGGTGATCAGGCCCCAGTTCTCCATGGCGCCAGCAGCAAAGTTGGGGATGGCTATTAGATCTGTACACACAGGAGTCATTAGGTACACACAGGAGTCATTAGGTATACACAGGAGTAATTAGGTACATGGAGTCATTAGGTACACAGAGGAGTCATTAGGTACATGCAGGAGTCATTAGGTACACACAGGAGTCATTAGGTATACACAGGAGTAATTAGGTACATGGAGTCATTAGGTACACAGAGGAGTCATTAGGTACACACTGGAGTCATTAGGTACACACAGGAGTCATTAGGTACACACAGGAGTCATTAGGTACACACAGGAGTCATTAGGTACACATAGGAGTCATTAGGTACACACAGGAGTCATTAGGTTACACACACAGGAGTAATTAGGTACATGGAGTCATAAGTTACACACAGGAGTCATTAGGTACATGCAGGAGTCATTAGGTACACACAGGAGTAATTAGGTACACAGAGGAGTCATTAGGTACACACAGAGGAGTCATTAGGTACATGGAGTCATTAGGTACACAGTGGAGTCATTAGGTACACAGAGGAGTCATTAGGTACACACAGGAGTCATTAGGTACACACTGGAGTCATTAGGTACACACAGGAGTCATTAGGTACATGCAGGAGTCATTAGGTACACACAGGAGTCATTAGGTTACACACACAGGAGTAATTAGGTACATGGAGTCATTAGGTACACAGAGGAGTCATTAGGTACATGCAGGAGTCATTAGGTACACACAGGAGTCATTAGGTACACACTGGAGTCATTAGGTACACACAGGAGTCATTAGGTACACACACAGGAGTCATTAGGTACACACAGGAGTCATAAGGTACACACAGGAGTCATTAGGTACACACAGGAGTCATTAGGTACATGCAGGAGTCATTAGGTACACAGAGGAGTCATTAGGTACACACTGGAGTCATTAGGTACACACAGGAGTCATTAGGTACACACTGGAGTCATTAGGTACATGCAGGAGTCATTAGGTACACACAGGAGTCATTAGGTACACACACAGGAGTCATTAGGTACACACAGGAGTCATTAGGTACACAGAGGAGTCATTAGGTACACACACAGGAGTCATTAGGTACACAGGAGTCATTAGGTACACACACAGGAGTCATTAGGTACACACAGGAGTCATTAGGTACACACACAGGAGTCATTAGGTACACACACAGGAGTCATTAGGTACACACACAGGAGTCATTAGGTACACACAGGAGTCATTAGGTACACAAAGGAGTCATTAGGTACTGAATGGCTAAAATGACAAATCAGTTGAATTACAACTTGTAAGAAAAAAGAGCACAGTAAATAATAAATTACGAATCAAAATATTGTTTAATTTACATATAATTTTAAATATTTATTAATGTGGTAATTCAAATTAACATACTTTTAAAATAAAGTCTAAATGTCAAATTAACTGGAACAGCAAAAAAAAAAAAAAATACAACATCATTTAGAAGACAACTATGTATAAAACAATCTTGTAATTCAAGCTGTGTACCTTGTTTAGGAAGGGGGTAAGGAATACCAAAAAAAGAGTTGTAGTAGTTCAAGACTGTAACAGAAGCATTGAGAGCAAACTCTCCCATGTAGATTTTATCTTCTGGGGCAAATAGGCGCACCTGTGGGAGACATTAGGACATAGTCATATTATCTCTAATAAAACAGACTTTAGGACAGTCATATTATCTCTAATAAAACAGACATTAAGACATAGTCATATTATCTCTTATAAAACACTGGGAAATAGACATTAGGACATAGTAAAATTATCTCTAATATAACAGACATTAGGACATAGTCATATTATCTCTAATAAAACAGACATTAGGACATAGTCATATTATCTGTAATAAAACAGACATTAGGACATAGTCATATTATCTCTAATATAACAGACATTAGGACATAGTCATATTATCTCTAATAAAACAGACATTAGGACAGTCATATTATCTCTAATAAAACAGACATTAGGACATAGTCATATTATCTCTAATTAAAGTAAGTCTCGAGTTTGAATCCGGGTTCAAGTCAGTAAACCATCCCTGAGTCCACCCAACTATGATGGTTACCTTACTCACGTTAGGGAAAGTAAAGGCGGCTGGGAATAGTGCTGACCACACTATCTCTTCATATGCTGAGGTCACAGAAACAAGTGAACTCTACTTCACTTGCCCTATAGACCGTCAGGTTTGAAAAGGGAAATTTACTTTACTTTTACACCCCATCAATATTTTCATAAGGCTTTTCATTTGACTCAGTGTCCAAAATAAAGGGCTAGTTTATTTTGTGAGTAGCCAACATAGCATGAGAAATTTATAGTTTTATAATTTTGCAGTGTGAAATAATTTTAGTACAACATTGCAAGCTTGCAGGATTATGTTAATGGATTAATAGAATGTGGTTATATATTCATGGTATGTGTTAAGATATTTACAAAATATGATCAGATATTCACAGAAAATAGGATAGTATAATCACAGAATGGGATAAGATTATCACATAAAATGGGATCATATATTCAAATAGAATGTGATCAGATATTTACAAAGAATGGCATCAGATAATCATATAGAATGTCATCAGATAATAACATAGAATAGGATCTTATAATGATATAATCACATCAAATATTCACATAGAATGGGATCAGATATCCACATAGAATGGCATCAGATATTCACATAGAATATCATCAGATATTCACATAGAATGTCATCAGATAGTTACATAGAATGTCATCAGATAATTACATAGAATGTCATCAGATAATAACATAGAATGTGGACAGATATTCACATAGAAAGTCATCAGATATTCACAGAGAATGGGATCAGAAACATGAACTGCACCACTCACCTCTACACCATCCTCTGTTGTTTTGCTCATATTCTTGAAATCACATATGACAAACGCAACAAGGTACGTACTCATCTTCACTGACTCCTCGTACTCATCTTGCACCAAACCTTCCCCGTACGGCGTGCTCCCTTTTAATGGCGTGTTGAATAGAGTGATGTGCTCTTTGTTACGGACAATGGACATTTTAAATTTGGCCTTCAGCTGAGGCTCATCAAAACAAGGGAAAGCATTTCTGGCAGATGTTGCTTCAAACTGGGTGCTGGCCATGTATCTAGTGGGCAGAGAATAGTCAAAGGGAAGCTATTCAATTCAAACATTATCAAAGGGAAGCTATTCAATTCAAACATTATCAAAGGGAAGCTATTCAATTCAAACATTATCAAAGGGAAGCTATTCAAACATTATCAAAGGGAAGCTATTCAAACATTATCAAAGGGAAGCTATTCAATTAAAACATCAAAGGAAGCTATTCAATTCAAACATTATCAAAGAGAAGCTATTCAATTCAAAGATTATCAAAGGGAAGCTATTCAATTCAAACATTATCAAAGGGAAGCTATTCTATTAAAACATTATCAAACGGAAGCTATTCAATTCAAACATTATCAAAGGGAAGCTATTCAATTCAAACATTATCAAAGGGAAGCTATTCTATTAAAACATTATCAAAGGGAAGCTATTCTATTAAAACATTATCAAAGGGAAGCTATTCAATTCAAACATTATCAAAGGGAAGCTATTCTATTCAAACATTATCACTTGTAAAAGCCCTTCATCTTGCTGACATGCCCCCCCCCCCCATTGACCAACACCTAAACTGACCTCGTCTCCCCCTTGACTGTATATTCACTCTTGTAAAAGCCCTTCATCTTGCTGACATGCCCCCCCCCCCCCATTGACCAACACCTAAACTGACCTCGTCTCCCCCTTGACTGTATATTCACTCTTGTAAAAGCCCTTCATCTTGCTGACATGCCCCCCCCCCCCCATTGACCAACACCTAAACTGACCTCGTCTCCCCCTTGACTGTATATTCACTCTTGTAAAAGCCCTTCATCTTGCTGACATGCCCCCCCCCCCCCCCATTGACCAACACCTAAACTGACCTCGTCTCCCCCTTGACTGTATATTCACTCTTGTAAAAGCCTTTCATCTTGCTGACACTCTCCAAAGACCCCCTGAAGTTGACGTGGAGCTCCAGCCGTGTCTTGGCCCTGATGGTACTGTCCAGCCTGACGTAGTACTGGTCATTCCTGGGGTACTCCAGCTCCTGCCTCACCTGTAGCCTGGTCTTGCTGAACTCCAGCCTGTGATCCAGCACCTCGTACAGGCTCAGGTCGGATATGTTCAGGTCCTGGGTGTGGAACACGATGAAGTTCGTATCCGACACCACCTCAAGCACCATCTCAACCCTCCCTTTGAAATACGACTGGGATATGTTAGCATGGAGGAATATACTGTAAGACTCGGGGACGACTGTTCCAGGGAGTCTCAAATCTTTCCAGGGAAAGGGTTCCCCGTTGGTGGCAATGTACGTCTGAGGTTTGTCATAACCAGGGTGAAGGTCAGCGGCGCTGTGACCTGAGGACTCAGGTGCCTGCTGGTTGCTGCAAGGCTCTTGTGGCAGGGTGGAGCCTGGCCTGGCAAACGCAGCAATCACTGCTATGGCGATCATGGCGGTGCCCATTGACATCAGGATGCAGATGGCCCAGCCCTTGGAGCAGACGACCTGACGGAACCTTTGACCTTTGGTGGGTTCATACACTGCCTTCTTGTTGAGGATTGCCTCCCCTGAGAGAAACAGAAAATGTGTTACAAAACATAAAATTATTGTATTTTAAAATTGTAACTAACAAAACTAACTTTTTTCCATCATTGTATACCATGTTGATACAATGGTGAGATATGCTTATAAAAAAAAACCCAGAGCATCTGTTTTTAATTACTACCCCATTTTTCATATTGGCTTTGATCCAATGCTTTTAGATCTTTTACCTAATGAAATTACTGCACAGAGAACTACTAAGTGCTTTTAGTGTGACAACCTTATAGATACCAATAATATAAAATATCTTTTCACACCACACTGTTATGGTTTTTTACTACATCATCTTCATAGAACAAACTTTCAACATCATCATAACCTATTTTTTTACTATATCATCTTCATAGAACAAACTATGAACAACATCACAAACTATCATCACAAACTGTTTTTTCAATTTATCATCTTCATAGAACAAACTATATCATCACAAACTGTTGTTGTTTTTTTTTACTTTATTATCTTCACAGAACAAACTTTCAATATCATCACATACTGTTTTTTTTTTACTTTATCATCTTCATAGAACAACAGTTTTTACTACATCATCTTCATAGAACAAACTTTCAACATCATCACAAACTGTTTTTTTACTTTATCATCTTCATAGAACAAACCATAACACAAACTGGCCAGGAAAAAAAAACACCCAGTTATTAAACCATTGGAGGTTGGGCTAATCTAATTAACATCAAGTTAATCACAAGATAATTACAAGTATTTTGACATTCAGCCAAGGTGTAGGTGAAAGGTGATGAGACATGTGAATCTCATTACTCTGTGCTGCACTTATATAGGCCTACACGTGTCTAGGGAGAGAGGAGGGGAAATTTTCTAGGGGGGAAAGTGGGGAATGGGGGGGGGAGGATTATTCCCTAAATAAATACATTTCATTTCAATATTGGTGGTGGTATTTTTTTAAGGTTGGTCGAAATAATTTAAAATAGATAATGTAGTTTTAGTTGATTTGTTTTCGCTTTATAAACAAAAAGATACAGCACATAAAAAAATATTCTTAAAATAAGTTTGTGTCAAGCTTTCGCCATAAAAAGATTTTGCTTATAATACACTTCTGACTAGATGTTACATAAAGATACATTTTTTTCACCAAACAAGAATCAACATAAGAGAAATAGCTTTCTAACCTATGTGATGAAGGTAAACCAACTGTTAGCTGGTTCTTACACAAGCCTCGTATTGAGCTGACGGAGGCAACAAAAGAGCTGGTAAACAGCTGAGATGACATGTACACACTTGACATGTGTCATCAAGTCAACATTGGCAGTGTGTATGTAGGTTAGGTGTGTGTGTGTGTGTAGGCTAGGTGTGTGTGTTGGGTAACACAGCTAGTTTTGTGGGAGTTGACTACAGAGTGTTGTCCCCTTTACAGCTGAGATGACATGTACACACTTGACATGTGTCATCAAGTCAACATTGGCAGTGTGTGTAGGTGTGTGTGTTGGGTAACACAGCTAGTTTTGTGGGAGTTGACTACAGAGTGTTGGCCCCTTTACACTGATGGCAATACAAGGACTGGTCACTTACAGTAGTGACAGGGGAGGACATATGCACTACAGGCTTCACATACGGCCCCAGGGGGGTCATCCAGGGGGGGGGGGTTCATCCAAAACTGACATCACACCTGTGGTGCGGGGTGGGGAGGGGTTGACTTTAAGGAGAGGTTTTTAAGAAATAGAATGTATTATGCTTAAAAGGTAAAAAACATTTTCATTTTAGTAAGAATTAGACTACATGGTCATGGGATAACTTTGAAATAGTAGGCGCGGGGGGGGGGGGGCGCGGGGGGGGGGCGCGGGGGGGGGGGGCGCTATCATGATGATAGTGTTGAGGGACAAAGCCAAGGTGATTTTATTTCTGGAAAAGCCCCTTTTAACAGCAGTGGGTAAATATGGGCTAATGTAGCTTACAGGTGATGTTATTTCTGTAAAAGCCCTTTTTAACAGCAGTGGGCAAATATGGACTAAAGTAGCACGATGCTGATTTCATTGATAGAAAAGCCCCTGTCAGTAGTAGAATGTCTAGAATCATGAACTGCTGTAGCTATGCCGAGTACATCTGTAGAGCTCCCAATACCAGTACTGGTGTTGCAGCAATTATCTCAGCCTGCAGCTTTTTATCAGGCACAAAGATAAGCTGATGATAGCATGACTCCAGATTAGCCACTATGGCAGTCCCACCTCCCCCCTACCATAACCATCCCACCATCACCACCCCACCTCGCCAGTAGACCTACTACACTAAAAGTTTATGAATGCAGGTAACAGATCGTAAAGCTTGGAGAATTTGAATGAACAAAAACAACTCTCACGGACATTTAATTAGACAGATGTGCTGAAATGGGTTTTTAATGACCCATAAATTAGCCGTGCACGTGTTTGGTTAAGTCAACAACTAGCTAGCTAGGTAGCCAGGTACTGAGGTAGCTAGCTAGGTAGCCATGTAGCTAGCTAGGTAGCCATGTAGCTAGCTAGGTAGCCATGTAGCTAGCTAGGTAGCCATGTAGCTAGCTAGCCAGGTAACTGGGGAGCCAGGGGCCAGACAGTAATTGTTGTGATCAAGAACATGCCTGGTCATAATTCTTTAATTCAACAAAAATCCACATACCCCCCCCCCCCCCCCCCCCGTCCACTTAAGCTGGAAGGCAAGGCCGCGAACAGCATCTACATACAGCACACGGTTGCCAGGTTGGCAGAATTTAAAACATACATTGCTAAATAGCAAGCCGTTTTGGCAAACCCCTTAATACAGGCAATAACTCTTTTTTTTTTTTCAATAGCATCAAAGTGTGCAAGAAATGAGAGCACGTCTCAATGATAAGTGTCCCCATTTTAACAAAAATATCAACATCTCCTTCATCAACATTCCTGCCGTAACGCATGACTAATTGCCCGCGTCAAATCAAATTTACCGTAGTCAGATGCAATTTACCGTAGTCAGATCAAATTTACCGTAGTCAATTTACCGTAAACAGATCAAATGTACCGTAGCCAGATCAAATTTACCGTAGTCAGATACAATTTACCGTAGTCAGATCAAATTTACCGTAGTCAGATCAAATTTACCGTAGTCAAATACAATTTACCGTAGTCAGATACAATTTACCGTAGTCAGATCAAATTTACAGTAGTCAGATCAAATTTACCGTAGTCAGATCAAATTTACCGTAGTCAGATACAATTTACCGTAGTCAAATACAATTTACCGTAGACAAATAAATGTAAGTGGTTAAATCAAATCTACCAGCAGACCAGGCGACTTATAAACTACACGACAACACCTGCTAACAGTGCCATTGATTTCTCGAGTGTAATACCCTGATTAGCGCGGATAACTAATTTGAATGGCGGTGCTGACGTCACAAATCTGCGGATTATCGACGGATTATTCTCTACAGTAGCCCGACAAAGTAGGAAAAAAAATTACTCAACTCGCGAGAACACCCATAGATCACATTAATGCTAATTAATGTGCTAATCACCATCCTACGTCAGACCCTGAATTCATCATCAACACCATGCGTCATTGAATCCAGTCTTTACTGTAACGGCATCTTTCTAAGAATTCTTAAGTTTAAGCCTCTAGCGCACGACAATGTCGGTTTAAATAACAGAAGTATGCATGAAACTTTTTTTTAGAAAGGTCTCGGACAATATTTGTAGGATGTCCAACATCTTTTGCTTGTCAAACAACTTTTGCTTGTCAAACATCTTTTGCTTGTCAAACAACTTTTGCTTGTCAAACAACTTTTGTTTGTCCAACAACTTTTGCTTGTCCAACAACTTTTGTTTGTCCAACAACTTTTGTTTGTCCAGCAACTTTTGTCCAACAACTTTTGTTTGTCCAACAACTTTTGTTTGTCCAACAACTTTTGTTTATCCAACAACTTTTGTTTGTCCAGCAACTTTTTCCAACAACTTTTGTTTGTCCAACAACTTTTGTTTGTCCAACAACTTTTGTTTGTCTAGCAACTTTTGTCCAACAACTTTTGTTATTCTAACAGCTCAGCGCGTTGTCCCCCAATGCACACAGCCTGCGTGACCTATGACCTCCAACCTTTAGAGCGGTCTAAAATTGATCAGAGTGTCGCCCTAGCAGTCCAAGCTGTTACTTGTATACCACGTGACTTGCTTTGATCACTGTAACCGTATGGGGGGGGGGGGGGGGGGCTGCGGCACATTATTTACACAAGCCAAGAACTGTATTACGGTGGAAACAACAATTGAATTTTTACTGCTAGGAAAGCATCGTTTGTGGTCATTTAACATGTTTTGTTGTCATGTGATTTAATTTTACATCTTTTGTGGTCATCCATAAACTTTTTAACGCTTCTTTTTTTTTAAAAAAAAAACGTGTTAAAGTTCGACACAGCAACTAATTTGTTAACGTTCACTAACAAAGTTTTCTAAAACTAAAAAATGGATGTGGTGAGATTTGAGAGAGGGTGAGAAAGAAATGGACAGGGGAATGAGAAAATCTTGATTGCCAACGATTGACCAAAAGCAAGGTTTCTTTCAGACATAGCGCTCCGGGGTGGGGTGGAAGGGTGGTTAAAAATATGCAAGAGATTTTATGAGCGCCCAATGCTATTATTAAAGACAGCGAATTAATTATGTTTTCTTGCTTTCGGTGCATTTAAAAGCTTACGATTATAAAGGTTTTATTATATTTGTTTAATTAAATTCAGTTGTTTTTTGTTTTTTCACATGGAGTTCAAAAACATTCTTTTACAGGGTAAAGAGACACTGGGAGAAATGTGGGTTGGTGAATTGGTTTTCGGGCAGTAAAATGTATGGCGGCCAGTGTTTCTATCAGACATTTTCTCGATGGGGGGGGGGGGGGGGTGGCACTTGAAACATTCGGATGGGGGACGGACTTAAATTTCCGGGGAAGGGCGGACACTGATTGAAGCCTTAAAGAAAATGTTGGTGCCTCAACTGCTGAGGAATAAACAACTGCTACCTTTACCATGACAAGATGTGAACCTTGCCTTAAAGAAACTCTGTTGGTGCCTCAACTGCTGAGGAATAAACAACTGCTACCTTTACCATGACAAGATGTGAACCTTGCCTTAAAGAAACTCTGATGGTGCCTCAACTGCTGAGGAATAAACAACTGCTATCTTTACCATGACAAGATGTGAACCTTGCCTTAAAGGTCTTACCCTCATCGATAAAACATTTCTCCTCTAACAAATCCATGTCTTTAGAAAATCTGAACCACGATCTTCCTAATGCAGGAGTCAAATTTTTACGACAAATCGCTTGCTTCAAATTTCCGAAGGCACAAATCGCTTGCTACAAGTTCATGAAGGCACAAATCGCTTGCTACAAGTTCATGAAGGCACAAATCGCTTGCTTCAAATTTCCGAAGGCACAAATCGCTTGCTTCAAATTTCCGAAGGCACAAATCGCTTGCTTCAAATTTCCGAAGGCATAAATAGCTTGCTTCAAATTTCCGAAGGCACAAATCGCTTGCTTCAAGTTCATGAAGGCACAAATCGCTTGCTTCAAATTTCCGAAGGCACAAATCGCTTGCTTCAAATTTCCGAAGGCACAAATCGCTTGCTTCAAATTTCCGAAGGCATAAATAGCTTGCTTCAAATTTCCGAAGGCACAAATCGCTTGCTTCAAATTTCCGAAGGCACAAATCGCTTGCTTCAAATTTCCGAAGGCACAAATCGCTTGCTTCAAATTTCCGAAGGCACAAATCGCTTGCTACAAGTTCATGAAGGCACAAATCGCTTGCTACAAGTTCATGAAGGCACAAATCGCTTGCTACAAGTTCATGAAGGCACAAATCGCTTGCTACAAGTTCATGAAGGCAAAAATCGCTTGCTACAAGTTCATGAAGGCACACGTCGCTTGCTACAAGTTCATGAAGGCACAAATCGCTTGCTACAAGTTCATGAAGGCACAAATCGCTTGCTACAAGTTCATGAAGGCACAAATCGCTTGCTACAAGTTCATGAAGGCATAAATCGCTTGCTACAAGTTCATGAAGGCACAAATCGCCTGCTACAAGTTCATGAAGGCACAAATCGCTTGCTACAAGTTCATGAAGGCACAAATCGCTTGCTACAAGTTCATGAAGGCACAAATCGCTTGCTACAAGTTCATGAAGGCACAAATCGCTTTCTTCAAGTTACCGAAGGCACAAATCGCTTGCTACAAGTTCATGAAGGCACAAATCGCTTGCTACAAGTTCATGAAGGCACACATCGCTTGCTACAAGTTCATGAAGGCACAAATAGCTTTCTTCAAGTTACCGAAGGCACAAATCGCTTGCTACAAGTTCATGAAGGCACAAGTCGCTTGCTACAAGTTCATGAAGGCACAAATCGCTTGCTACACGTTCATGAAGGCACAAATCGCTTGCTACAAGTTCATGAAGGCACAAATCGCTTGCTACAAGTTCATGAAGGCACAAATCGCTTGCTACAAGTTCATGAAGGCACACATCGCTTGCTACAAGTTCATGAAGGCACAAATAGCTAGCTACAAGTTCATGAAGCCACGATCACAACATGATGCTCTTATACCGGTAGTTAAGTATGTATCACATATCCTTAACACATTATACCACATCAGAACATTTCAAACTATCCTGATATCCCAAAACACAGAGTGTAAACACTACCAGCTTCTCAGTCTGCATTACACATCTCATTCTTTATCTCTTCACAATAGCTAGCTTATAAAAAGACCAATCCTTTAATAACGGGTATTGCTTTAGTCCAGTAGCAACTATAGCATAGCACGAATAACTTTATTTGCATCGATCACAGTATGATAAGAATGCTTATCTTTAGAGTATCCTTTGCTATCAATCTCCGTGAAATCCTTCATAATCGGCAACCCGACCTACACTTATTACTCTCGACAGCCCAGCTAAAACTGCAATCAACTCAAGTCTATCCCTATATTGCCAGAGTACTGTTATATAGGCTAGCGGACACACACGCATCTGTTTGTGACATTAACATAATTCAAGAGACCATTTGGATACACAGCCTTTACTACACTAGCCCAGTCGTGTAAAGAAATGTGCTTTAAATCGTTAAGTTGAGGGGGGGGGGGGGGTCGATATGGTAGTGTAGTTTACATTGATATTTTCAAACATTAAAAAAAATTGATTTGCGAAGTTTGAAAGTGAAAGCAACAAGCGATCGGCTTTAAACAAGAAGAATGTAAATAATGTCACTAGATATGTATTTAATGAGAGACGACAGGAGCATCCAGTAAACAGAACTAACCACCCAACAGAACTAACCACCCAACAGAACTAACCACCCAACAGAACTAACCACCCAACAGAACTAACCACCCAACTGGACTAACCACCCAACAGAACTAACCACCCAACTGGACTAACCACCCAACAGAACTAACCACCCAACAGAACTAACCACACAACAGAACTAACCACCCAACAGAACTAACCACCCAACAGAACTAACCACTCAACAGAACTAACCACCCAACTGGACTAACCACCCAACAGAACTAACCACCCAACTGGACTAACCACCCAACAGAACTAACCACTCAACAGCCAACAGAACTAACCACCCAACAGAACTAACCACCCAACAGAACTAACCACTCAACAGAACTAACCACCCAACAGAACTAACCACACAACAGAACTAACCACCCAACAGAACTAACCACCCAACAGAACTAACCACCCAACAGAACTAACCACCCAACAGAACTAACCACTCAACAGAACTAACCACCCAACTGGACTAACCACCCAACAGCACTAACCACCCAACAAAACTAACCACCCAACAGAACTAACCACCCAACAGAACTAACCACTCAACAGCCAACAGAACTAACCACCCAACAGAACTAACCACCCAACAGAACTAACCACCCAACAGAACTAACCACCCAACAGAACTAACCACCCAACAGAACTAACCACCCAACAGAACTAACCACACAACAGAACTAACCACCCAACAGAACTAACCACTCAACAGAACTAACCACCCAACTGGACTAACCACCCAACAGAACTAACCACCCAACTGGACTAACCACCCAACAGAACTAACCACCCAACAGAACTAACCACACAACAGAACTAACCACCCAACAGAACTAACCACCCAACAGAACTAACCACCCAACAGAACTAACCACCCAACAGAACTAACCACTCAACAGAACTAACCACCCAACTGGACTAACCACCCAACAGCACTAACCACCCAACAAAACTAACCACCCAACAGAACTAACCACCCAACAAAACTAACCACCCAACAGCACTAACCACCCAACAAAACTAACCACCCAACAGAACTAACCACCCAACAAAACTAACCACCCAACAGAACTAACCACCCAACAGAACTAACCACTCAACAGCCAACAGAACTAACCACCCAACAGAACTAACCACTCAACAGCCAACAGAACTAACCACCCAACAGAACTAACCACCCAACAGAACTAACCACCCAACAGAACTAACCACCCAACAGAACTAACCACCCAACAGAACTAACCACTCAACAGCCAACAGAACTAACCACCCAACAGAACTAACCACCCAACAGAACTAACCACCCAACAGAACTAACCACCCAACAGAACTAACCACCCAACAGAACTAACCACCCAACAGAACTAACCACCCAACAGAACTAACCACTCAACAGCCAACAGAACTAACCACCCAACAGAACAAACCACCCAACAGAACTAACCACCCAACAGAACTAACCACCCAACAGAACTAACCACCCAACAGAACTAACCACCCAACAGAACTAACCACCCAACAGAACTAACCACCCAACAGAACTAACCACCCAACAGAACTAACCACCCAACAGAACTAACCACTCAACAGCCAACAGAACTAACCACCCAACAGAACTAACCACCCAACAGAACTAACCACCCAACAGAACTAACCACCCAACAGAACTAACCACTCAACAGCCAACAGAACTAACCACCCAACTGGACTAACCACCCAACAGAACTAACCACCCAACAGAACTAACCACACAACAGAACTAACCACCCAACAGAACTAACCACCCAACAGAACTAACCACCCAACAGAACTAACCACCCAACAGAACTAACCACTCAACAGAACTAACCACCCAACAGAACTAACCACCCAACAGAACTAACCACCCAACAGAACTAACCACCCAACAGAACTAACCACCCAACAGAACTAACCACCCAACAGAACTAACCACCCAACACAACTAACCACCCAACAGAACTAACCACCCAACAGAACTAACCACCCAACAGAACTTACCAGAACTAACCACCCAACAACACTAACCACCCAGCCCAATCTATGAATATCTTACAGAGACCATCACCAAGAAGAGACGATGCGATATGTGGCCTAGTGCCAGCTTGATCAAACCTAATCAAACTTAATTAACTTTCCCCCTACCCAACCTGTAGCGACACGTGATGATCTGTTATCAATAAGGTAATATTTGTATTTATTTATGATAGAGACATCGATCTCAAATAGTAGGTATCTTTGTGTGTAGCTGTACACGGAAAAACAGGACACGACAAGCTAAATATGTAGTGTTGTTCTGGATGGGGGAGGGGGAGATTGCATTAATTGCACTTAATTCTATGGCCAGAACCTCGCCACCCCCAGGCCTTTCTCTCTCTATATATAATTCATATATGTGTGTATATGTGTATTGTGTATATACACATAGGTCAGTGACCTCGGTATGTAAGGGTGTAATGTGGTCAGCACTATGCACATCTGTATTTTACTTCATTAACTTAAGTCAGGTACCCATCAGTGCTGGGTGGAGTCAGGGGCGTCCTACAGACTCGAAAACAATATCCGAACAGTCAAAAAGTCGAAAGTGTGAATGTGTTATTCTGACAAAACACAATCACATGTTAAACACATTATGTGAATGTGTTATTTTAACAAAACACAATCACATGTTAAACACATTATGTGAATGTGTTATTCTGACAAAACACAATCACATGTTAAACACATTATGTGAATGTGTTAGTTCTCCCCTTAACACTTGTCCCGGGCCACATGTTAGTACAATACTGTACATCGCTAGTTGAGCCTGTAAGCCACGTGACTATTTCCTGTTTGTTTGCCGCTGTGTTCTATTTATAAGTGGCTTAAATGGTCTAACGGGTATTATTTTACACAAAGAGATGATTATTATTCAAAGTGTATGAAATCCAGAATTTTTTTTAATAATTTACAGTAAATTACACAAATCTATTTAAAGCATAGTATCACCAAACGTCCAATGTGTAGAATTTATTTATTATTTATTTTGGTGTGTGTGCATTGAATACGTTTAATCGCCTTCTTTTATTTTGAAATGTATTTATTTTTAAACCTCTCTTGCATGTTGCTTCTATTTGGTTGTTACTCACGCTAAAATAGAATAGAAAACTTACCAGGAAAACAAAAACGGAAGTATAAAAAATAGTAATTTCCGTTGAATTGTAGCTGAAAAGTACATGTCTATTGTTTTAAAAGAATATAGATCGTATACTGTTACAACTATTATGCAAGTTTCCTCTTGTAGAAAGCATACAATGTTATATGCACTACATTCAATTACAATATATATATATATATATATATATATATATATATATATATATATATATATATATATATATATATATATATATATATATATATATATATATATATATATATATATATATATAAATGAGATTTTCTGTGGAAAAGGTCTATTGAAAGAGAATGATATTAATATAGATACAATAAAGATAAACAGATTGTTATCAACACACAATCAGCATTTCCAAAGCCAATTTACTGTAATCATTATTATTTCACGATGTTTACGACGCGGACCTAAATAATATTTCTTTAAAGAAAAAACAGTACATGGAGTTTTACTTACATTCACAATGGGATCTCATTGTAGAGCTATACCTGAACGTCCCAAGCAAACACAGCGGCTTTAGGTAAAGACAGGTGCACACAATCGATACAGAGGAAAAAGCTTATGAAAGCTGAGTCAACCTCGACAGGTACAGAGAGGGGGTTAATAATGTTTTCATTCACGCGTACTGTTATTTAGATTCGTTTCTTTTTTTTTTTTTTGCAAGCTTTTATTTCACTTGCACCCCCCTGTCTTTTGTGTCGTGTTTCGTCCGTCATTGGTTGAAACTGCCGAGCGAAATTTCGACCACCTCTAACCGACCAATTTATCTTAAACTTGGCACGTGGGTAAAAACCCGATGACAATGCAATGTGACATCAAATTAGATTTAATTGGATGTTTAATTGATTTTTAAGGTATTAATTACAATTTCCTATACAAAGTACTATTTGGCGCGCTATATTATACGCACATTTTCGTGTTAAGTTAGTGCGCGTATAATAGTGTGGAATAGTAGTAAAACGACCTACTAATTTCAGAAAATTTTAATTAATTCATTAAAAAATTAAATATTCATCCAACAAAGTCAAATGTGATGTCAGATTCCATTGTCGTCGGGTCATGACCCACGTACCAAAATTAAAACGAATCGGTCAGTTAGAAATGCTCGAAATTTCGCTCGTCCGTTTCTGGTCTATGACGACAGCGAAAGCAAGTTAACTAACAGCTTGTAAAAACGTTTGAATAACACGCCTTGTGTTACATAATGCACTAAAAAAGAGAAAATAAAAGATTTTCTTTAAGAATATACTAATGAACAACTATTTAAATTAATAACTTAAAAAATAAAAGCTTCTTGAACTCTAGTAAAGGCATTCAATTTATAATTTAGCGACCAACTCTTTTCTTTTCAATTATTTAAATAGTAGTTCACTATTATATATTTAAAGAAAATCGTTTATTTTCTCCTTTTTAACGCATTATTACTAGTGCTCAGGGCTGAGGTGATTGGTTACACCAGGAAACCGCGGCATCATACATCAAGAAATCACCTGTAATGAGGGGCGGGACTGTTACACGTATCGCAGTTAACACGCCAATTGTTACAGTTACAAGATCCCGTCCAATCAAGATTTGAGCTCCTTCAGTAGTGCAGATTTGCACGTGTTTACAAAAATCAGACACCCCCCCCCCCCCCCCCATAAATGATAACTACACCCCGAAAGTTTTAGTTTTTCAAAATATTGTTTTCTCATATATATGTTGAGGGAAGGGTGTGTGGTTGTGGTAGATGTGCTAGAGGGGGGGGGGCGTTCTCTTTGAGATGCTTGAGTTCTATTACTTCCAGGCTATGGTTTCATTTCGAGCACGATTCAAGTTTTATTTTACCAAAAGAAGAATCGAAATTCTTATTAAAATACCGTTACACATCGATACATAAGTCCGACTACACCCCCCCCCCAAACACACACCTTCCTTCCACCCTTACCGACTTTCTTGAATGTGATGTCACTTATGGACGACCCCTAACTTAACCGCTGAGGGTGAAATCCCCCCCCCCCCCCCCGCCCTACTGTTTACATGTATGAATACCGTGTGCACATAACGTCACTGGTCGTTACATTCCAACCTCTAATCGTTACGTGGCTTTATGTCAGCCCAATATAGAGCCAGTGACGAGCAGCGTTTCTTCCAGGCATCTCTTCTTCGGTGGGGGGGGGGGGTGTCGTCGTCCGCCCCCCCCCCCCCCGCCCGAAGAAAGTCTTCCTCCCCCCTCCTCCCCGAACGAGATAGAATTTATATAGTAAACATACATTTTACTAGTGTCCGCCCCCCCCCTCCCCGCAAATATCAAGTGCCACCCCCCCCCCCCACCCCGTGGAGAAAAAAGTCTGGAAGAAACACTGGTGACGAGAGGATGAAGGGTCCAGGCAACAGATTGAAGCCACATTAGCAGACGGCAAGATCTAGACGGTACCAGCTCGTGGTGCTTCGGCGGACATCCACATCCGGCAAACGGCTTGCTGACCTCATTGTTCTAAGTTCTGCTTCAACACGTGACTACTAAACTTCGGTTGAGGGCGCGAAGGAAACCTGTCTTCATCCATAAAGGTACTTGCACGTATCATACTCGGGGAATTTGATATGGTGACACCATCCATATGGGTGACACCATACAATAGGGTGACACCATCCGGTGGGGTGACGCCACAACGAAATATAACTAATTTAAATGAGAAAGTCTACTTTTCCAGTTAGTTCAATAACTAATCAAGGTCGTATGCTTCGTTAGACACAAGGTGACATCATTGCGGATGGGGGTGACACCAAATTTATATTTTTAGTACATCAAATATAATGGCGTCGGAGGGGGGGGGGACACACCCTGTGTTACTGCGCTGGGTGTCCCTCGACCTAGTGATGCCACTACCGAAAAGGGGGCTGGGGGGGGGGGTCTCGTCCACATGTTACAGTTAGATCAAAATATGTGCATGTTGCAAAAAATACACCTAAAATGACGTTTGAATACAAAATGTTTGTGTTTCAAAGAAATTAGCACAGCGGGTAATTAAATCGTAGAATCTGGTTTTAAATCTAGTACTTCAGCTTTAGAGAACGATGAACAAAACAGAAATAGGGTCTATGAGATGAAACAAACATAAATGGGGAGTGGGGGGGTTGATAAGATGAAATAAACAGAAATCTAAAACGATTTTCCCTTTCTCGTATACTCCCGATTTCTCAAAAGCCTTTAACTTGAGTACCGCTTTAGTTAGATGGACGAAATATCATATATATATATATATATATATATATATATATATATATATATATATATATATATATATATATATATATATGTGACCTTCCCCGAGTCTATCCTGCCCGACAACGCCAATTGTAACGAGTTGAACCACTCATGCTACACAACATCGACTACAGTAGAAAGACTCGAAGATGCAGGTTCGCTATTGATCCTTTTATTACATGAATCAAGAAATGCTTCAATATAACACAATGAATCAACAGGAATGTTTCACAATAATAGTCTGAATCAACTGACCCCTAACAGTCCTCACTAGGCTTCATATAACTGAATCCACATGTCTATTGTCCTTCTTAACACAATATAACCAACTTGATATGTCACACAGACTGACTGATCTAAAGCGAGCGATGAAGAGGGAAGAGAACGAGTTCAGCCGTCCCCTCCTATTTATCCCTTGTATCCGTACTCGTCCTCGTACTTGTATTCCTCCGTAATCGATACTTGTACTCGATGTCTCCGACCACTAGTTGCGCAGTTCTAACGTACAGTCCGTGAAATAACATCTGCATCCTATCAATCAAAGTTGACAGGCTGTCTGAATCCCCTCGTACCGTTTCCCAAAATAGCACGCGTTGGCTTTGAGATTGTTATCAGTCCGATCCAATAAGCCACCTGCTATGTTGCATCAGACTGTAATACTGCGTCTCGGCTTATCGTTCGTTATCAGATTTGTAACTAGTGGCTAGGCCTACCCTAGTCACATCCACCCCTGCCTTTTTTTGTGTGTTTTCAACCACAAACAACGCCTGGCAGGTGCACTCCTCCAAAGTCAATCGCACAATCGTAAAAATTTTTTATTATTCCACTCACTGTCCACGACGTCCCATTCGTATACGATTGACAGTTATACCTATTTCACATATCAACTGTGTCTACATCATCTTCCTGAGACACAAAACAGTTCTAGAATTCACATCCACCCTTTTCGTTTGGTGCCTTCACCAGTTCACTGTTATAGCTTTTTGAACCGTCTGTTCTCATACCAGCGCGACCATGAAAGACTTGATGGTTGCTGACAAAAAATTTCGTCTTCCTTCTGTTCCTCAAACTTCTCCGCGGACCACTTATCTGATGGTCTACTGTCTCTCTGCTTCTGGAAGGAACGGGATCCTCTTTGTTGCCGTTATCCTCCACTTGTGTATCGCGGTTGTTCTGTTGATGGTGATATGGTTCCGGGATGGGTATGTGAATTTCCGTTATAGTTTCCGGTTCCCTAATTGTCTTGGATTTCCTTGTGTGTAACTGCTCTTCTTGCCTATTCCAATATTTCTTTAATTGAGCAATATTCGCCCACCGATCCGGTTTGGCGTGATCGATGGGTCTTATCTTAAAGGGGCCACCTGCTACTTTAGGCATCTCCACGACTTGCCATATCTCCTGTCCCCAGAGATCGTGGATTTTGTTTCTGCCTAACGGGTGGCTACGCAGTAATACCCTGTCATTCAGTTTGAGTGGCGGGTCCTTTGTCTGTACCGGCGGTTCCCTTCGCCGTGCTTCATGTTCTAATCTTTCCTGTACTACCCTGTACATTTCTCTTCTTCTCATATGTTCATTCACATATTCCAGTGCGGTGTATGAGCCAGTCATACTCTCTCTTTTTCCTAGGAACAAATCAAGAGGGAGTCGAGCCTCCCGTCCGAACAGCAACATGTATGGCGAAAAGCCGGTTGTGGCATGGGGTGTGCAGTTGTATAGATATACCAACTCTGGGAGAAAATCAGGCCAACGTTTTTTCTGTTCAGGTTCTAGCGTACGCAGCAAATCATGCATGCTGCGGTTGAACCGTTCACACTGTCAGTTTCCTTTCGGATTAAATGTGGTTGTTCTAGATTTGTTGATCCCGTAGTGGCTGCACAGTTGGTTAATTACTTCTGACTCGAAAGCCCTTCCTTGGTCAGAGTGTAATTGTCTTGGTATGCCATATTTGATGAACCAATGTTCTATTAAGACCTTTGCCACTGTTTTGGCAGTCTGATCTCGTGTGGGCACCGCCACAGTCCATTTGGTGAATACATCAGTCATTACCAACACATGTTCCGTCCCATCCGATGATTGCTCCAACGACGTAAAATCCATAGCCACAATCTCTAGTGGTTTTGTCGCTAGTAGGTGTCCTGATGGCTGTCTCATTTTGACAACTGGCATTTTCGCATGCTGACACCTCACACAAGCCTCACAATGGCGTTTGACCTCCATTTCCATATTGGGCCAGTAACACCTCCGTCGTAAAATTTTGTGCGTCCTGTCCTGACCCTGGTGTCCTGCCCTGTCATGTGCCAACCTTAGCACTTCTTCTCGTAATTGTCCAGGCACCACCACCTGGTGTATTGTCCCATCAATGTGGTCATGAATTCTCCGCATGAGAACACCATCCTCTATACTGAGACGGTCCCACTGACTCAGTATTTTCTTTGTTTCTCGACCAAATTGTTCTCTTTCCCTTCTTCCTGGGAATTTTTGTTCCTGGACGTATTTCAATAGCGGTTGTAAGCCACTATCCGTTCTCTGGGCATCTCTTATCTTTTTGTGATTAAGGCAATTAAAATCACTGCTGTCCATATCTCCGGGCTCTGTGGATATGTGCTCCACCCCGGTCTGCCCGTTTTGCATCACTTGTACCCCATGAGGGATATCTGTTGACGCTCTGACCTCACATATTCCTGTCAGCGTTTCTTCCTCAACACCCGGTCTCTCGTAAGGATTCCTTGATAAGGCGTCCGCATTGCCATTGGACCGCCCCGGGCGATACTTTATCTCTAGGTCAAAGAGTGCCAATTCTGCTGCCCATCGCTGTTCGATGGATCCCAACTTTGCTGTCTTTAGGTGACTCAAGGGGTTATTGTCAGTGTATACCACACATTTAGCACCTAATAGATAGTCCCTGAATTTCCCAGTCACAGCCCATTTTAATGTCAAAAGTTCTAGTTTCATGGCGCTGTAATTTGTCATGTTCCTCTCTGATCCCTTCAGAGCTCGACTGGCATACGCAATAACCCTGAAACCTTGCTTTTGTTGTTGTGATAGCACAGCTCCCAGACCTTTAGAGCTGGCGTCAATTTCTAGCCGAAATGGTTTGTCAAAGTCCGCGTATCCCAATATCGGCGCCTCTGTCAAAGCCTTTTTCAATAGCTTAAACGAGTTCAGGCATTCATCAGTCCATAATTCACCTATCAGTTGTGTTTTACCTTTCTTTTTCTCCTTACTGTGTTTCTTTGTCATTTTGTTTACCAAGTCATGCAATGGTGCGGCAATTTTTGCAAAACCAGGCACAAATTTTCTATAATAGGAGGCAAAGCCCAAGAATGACCTGACCTCTACCGTAGTTGTTGGTTGTTTCCATTCTTTAACAGCTGCAATTTTATCTGGGTCAGTGGCGATGCCATCCGACGAAATCACGTAACCCAAAAAATGTACCGATTTCAAACCAAAGCAGCATTTGTCTGGGTTCAGCTTTACTCCAATCTCCCTAAGACGGAGAAACACTTGTTCTAATCTTTTTAGATGGTCCTCCCAAGTTTTTGAATAAACTAGTATATCATCCAAGTACACCAACATTATTTGAAATAGAAAGTCACTCATAGCACTCTGCATTACTCGCTGGATTTGGCTCGTGATTGTCCAGAAGATCGCGGTCCAGATGACCGCAAGTGCTATGGATGTGGTGGCGTTGGTCACATTTCAAGAGAATGTCCTACGGCTCAGCTTAGTATGGCAAGAGATTGTTACAGGTGTGGAGCTAATGACCATTTGGCTCGTGAATGTCCAGATGCTGCCAATAAAACTCAGTGTTATAACTGCAACAATGATGATCCCGGTCCTCCCAGAAGTAGAGAGACAGTAGAATATCAGATAAGTGGTCCGCGGAGAAGTTTGAGGAACAGAAAGAGTACGAAAATTTTCGTCAGCAACCATCAATTCTTTCATGGTCGCGCTGGTATGAGGACAGACTGTCCAAAAGCTATAAAAGTGAACTGGTGATGACACCAAAAGAATAAAACGGCGGGGGTGGATGTGAATTCTAGAACTGCTTTGTGTCTGAGGAATATGATGTAGACACAGTTAATATTTTGAAATAGGGATAACTGTCAATCTTTTATGAATGTGACGACATTGACAGTAAGTAGAACAGTAATTTTTTTTTATGGTGTTGCGGTTGACATTGGTGAAGTGCACCTGCCAAACATTGTTTGTGGTTCAGAACACACAAAAAAAACGGCGGGGTGGATGTAACTAGTGTAGTTACTAAAGACGATTGATAAGAACGCAATACAGTCTGTCAACTAAGACATGACCAAGGCCAAACTGAACTGATGCAACGGATGCAGGTGGTGTGACAGAAATAGAAACAAAAGTCTAATAATCGGACTGTACGACAGAACTGCGTAGTTCATAGTTATGATGCAACGGATAGAACCGATTACGAATACGAGGCGATATAATAGGACGGCACTACAGTAGTGGGGAGAACAGAAGTTGAGGCCTGAACTGAGGAGACGTGTTTTAAGTTGTGAGAAGAAGGTTGGAAGCCTGAACCATGGACACGTGTATTCTGATATGTGAGGACTAGTGAGGACAGTGGGGGTCAGTTGGTTCATTGTATTCTTGTGGAACATTGATGCATTGCTATGTGGAGCATTTCTATTGATTCATTTAATAAAGAGATAAATGTAAACCTGCACTTCCGAGTATCTATATTGTGGTTGCTGTTGTGTGCTGGTCAAAGATAGTACAAGTAAATAGACTCGGTAACATTTGGCGCTGCAAGTAAATAGACTCGGTAACATTTGGCATTGCGGGTAAATAGACTCGGTAACATATATATATATATATATATATATATATATATATATATATATATATATATATATATATATGTACAACGTTGTTTGCGCATGTTTCTATAAACGTTTGAACTATTTCTGGTAACCGGAAGTGGTACTTAAATCTATTTCCGTGAAAACACATAAACTTGAGTACTGCTTCAGTTAGGTAGAAGAAACTTTGTACACAAGTATAATATATTGGATTACATTCAAATTTGTGTGACCTCCGACATATGTAAGTGGTACTTTATTTCTGGTTTCTAAAATCTAAAATACCGATAACTTGAGAGCCGTTTCACTTAGGTGAACAAAACGTCATGTATAAGTACTAGTTCCTGTAGGTAGATTTCCAGTAACAGGAAGGGGTATTTTACTTGTCTCCGATTTCTCAAAAAGCCTTCAGAATTTGAAAATTACAAGCTTTCAAATTTTCACGCAGACCAAGCCTTAGTGAAAATGCAATGTGACACAAAAAGAGACTTAATTAGAAAACTTTTAAAATCGAAGTCTTGTTTCCTTTATTAAGTACTAACTTTCCGCTCTAATAGACAACCATTATTTGCGTGGCAATTCTTTTCGTCTCCGTGTTTTCTCGAAAACAAAACGCGCTATTTTGTCACAAGCTTCTGTATTTCTATAGCTGGATTGCTCTGGAAGTGCCATCCCTACCCCTATTGTTGTAAAAGAATATACTGGAAACTTTAGGGGAGATCACTCCCGCTTTATTTTCTCAAAAGATTATGTTCTTTTTTAATAATAATGATATCTTTTTTTATAATTCCGAAAACAATAAATCACTATATAAAAGTCATTAGCATTGCAGTGGGATCACTTAATATTATACAATACAAAGGAGTAGGGATTGTTTTGTTTTTTTATGTTGTGTAATATGGGAAGGATGGGAAAGAGCAGAATTATTACACACTGGCTGTGATTTGTGTTAACACGCCTAGGTACTCACGGGGAAGGTTTAATTTGTGTGTTATATAATAAGTGCCATGCTATTGTGTTTTATAATAAGTGCCATGCTAGTGTGTTATATAATAAGTGCCATGCTATTGTGTTATATAATAAGTGCCATGCTATAGTACAGTTATATAATAAGTGCCATGATATTGTGTTATATAATAAGTGCCATGCTATTGTGTTATATAATAAGTGCCATGCTAGTGTGTTATATAATAAGTGCCATGCTATTGTGTTATATCATAAATGCCATGCTATTGTGTTATATAATAAGTGCCATGCTATTGTGTTATATAATAAGTGCCATGCTATTGTGTTATATCATAAGTGCCATGCTATTGTGTTATATAATAAGTGCCATGCTAGTGTGTTATATAATAAGTGCCATGCTATTGTGTTATATAATAAGTGCCATGCTATTGTGTTATATAATAAGTGCCTTGCTATTGTGTTATACAATAAGTGCCATGCTATTATACAGTTATATAGTAAGTGCCTTGCTATTGTGTTATATAATAAGTGCCATGCTATTGTACAGTTATATAGTAAGTGCCATGATATTGTGTTATATAATAAGTGCCATGCTATTGTGTTATATCATAAGTGCCATGCTATTGTGTTATATAATAAGTGCCATGCTAGTGTGTTATATAATAAGTGCCATGCTATTATGTTATATAATAAGTGCCATGCTATTGTGTTATATAATAAGTGCCTTGCTATTGTGTTATACAATAAGTGCCATGCTATTATACAGTTATATAGTAAGTGCCTTGCTATTGTGTTATATAATAAGTGCCATGCTATTGTACAGTTATATAGTAAGTGCCATGATATTGTGTTATATAATAAGTGCCATGCTATTGTGTTATATCATAAGTGCCATGCTATTGTGTTATATAATAAGTGCCTTGCTATTGTGTTATACAATAAGTGCCATGCTATTATACAGTTATATAGTAAGTGCCTTGCTATTGTGTTATATAATAAGTGCCATGCTATTGTACAGTTATATAGTAAGTGCCATGATATTGTGTTATATAATAAGTGCCATGCTATTGTGTTATATCATAAATGCCAGAACCCCTTTAGCTGCCCCTCGCTGTTTAACGAGATTGTAATTTGAATTTCCATACAGCATTTTAAACCAGTGTAATTGATACAGAGGCGTAGCGACCCTTCCCGGCGCCCGGGGACAAACTTTCGATTTGCACACCCCCCTCGAACTTTTTATTTGCACCCCCCCCCCAAACTTTCGATTTGCACCCTCCCTCTCGAACTTTTCATTTGCACCCCCCCTCAAACTGTCAATTTGGCGCCCCCCCTAAGGTCGGCGCCCGGGGACATATGCCCCCCCCCGCCCCCCTATTGGCTACGCCTCTGAATTGATAGAAATCTAGAAAATGTTGCACCAGATGTAAAACAAAACCGACATATATAAAATTGTATATACAGCGGATCACGTCAACAGAAGCAATATATAACTATATAATAAACATAACCAACATTACAAGTAAATCTGCATTTAAAACATATAAAATACAAACTTTTAACAACTTACTAGTAACCATCCAAGCGAATTTACTTCAAAAATCGTATCAGAAGTTGGAGAAAAATAACGAAACAATCCTTGTTTGTAACACGATCCCACAGCTCAGTCAACACATTCCCTTCATAAAGCTGATCAAACTAGAGCCCCGCCTCCTTTTATTCAATCACTGCAGAACAATGTGAGCTGCCACTTAGACCTCAAATGAATCAGTGCAGGTAAAAAAATAAGAATCGGTTCCTATAAGCATAATCCTCGTACGCTCAAAAGTTGGTTAATATCGCAACCAGGCGCCAAAGTTTAGAGAACAAAAAATCCGCGGTTCAAGTTACATCATCAGCCCGCCTACATGGAGCCTAGGATATGATACCATTTGTATGTTCTAACTGAACGCGGAGTAATTTGGATGTAGTTGAAAAGTCAGCCGACATCCGGTCTCGGCAGTTTCCCTACCGCAGCTAGTGGGGTGCATAATGTGCTACATGGAGGACGCTGCATGCAGGGAGCTGCACATACGTCTGTTTAGCTCTGACACGTCACGGGCAATCAAAAACTTTTCCCACCATTTTTTTGTTCTCACAGTTGCACTGTACGGGCTGTGTTTTCTGGCAACATACACACGTCATAACGTGGGACGTGTTTTTATGGCAACATACACACGTCATAACGTGGGACGTGTTTTTATGGCAACATACACACGTCATAACGTGGGACGTGTTTTTATGGCAACATACACACGTCATAACGTGGGACGTGTTTTTATGGCAACATACACACGTCATAACGTGGGACGTGTTTTTATGGCAACATACGTCATAACGTGGGACGTGTTTTTATGGCAACATACGTCATAACGTGGGACGTGTTTTTATGGCAACATACACAAGTCATAACGTGGGACGTGTTTTTATGGCAACATACACACGTCATAACGTGGGACGTGTTTTAGTGGCAACATACACATGTCATAACGTGGGACGTGTTTTTATGGCAACATACACACGTCATAACGTGGGACGTGTTTTTATGGCAACATACGTCATAACGTGGGACGTGTTTTTATGGCAAGTTTGTAAAAACGAGTTTTGATAAGCGTAAGTAATGTTTACAGTTGAGTGTTTTCTATTCTATAAATAAACAAAAAGCACCTGACACCAGAATAGAAGGTTTGAATGATGCGATTTGGTAACAATCTAGCGCAATTGGAACCAACTAAAATTCAATGCATGTTTGTATTGCAAAATGTAAATAGTTAATATTTTTATCTTTTATTACACTGCAAGGAATAGCAACTCGGAATATAGACATGATTTTTTAAATCAATTATTAAACAACGTAACTTTTTAAAACAGAATAGAATCTCGTAGAAGAAATCGTGCATTAAATGAACGCCAAACAATATGTGTATAATAGTGCGGAATATTAGTACTTTATAAATTAATGTGCGTTTTTTTAAAATCGGAAATAGCGTAACTATTTACTTCCGGTCGCCGGAAATTATGTGATACTAATATAAGACATTTCATCAACCTAACTGTAACGGTACTCAAGTTATTGTGTTCGCAGACACACAGATGGACAGACAGACACACAGACAGACACACGACACAGACACGCACGCGTGCATACACGCGCACACACACACACAGACAAAATAGAAAAACTAAGATTTTCCGACTCAGGAAAGTGTAAAACAACGAGATTTATAAAAATCTCAATTTCGATTTTTTGCACGATTACAATACTCCCTCTATACTCTATATACAAGAAAGTAAAAACGACTTTATTATCGTTGCCTTTACTCTTACCGGGGACACCTCAAGCTTGAAAATAAATATTAATGGCTTGATAGTAGCTAAGACAGACAGCAGCTATTTTCTATACTAAATCCTACAATGTTGACACTATAGAACTTATAAACCTCACCCCTGAAATACATACCAAAAGTTGTGTATTTAAGGGTGAGAAGTCATTAAATAGCATCAGTACAGTCTGAACTATTGATAAAATTTAAAGCGAAATCTTCTTAAAGAAACAAGAGTGAACACCAATAAACACAACAAAGTTATTTTCTCAAGAAGCTAATTTAGTTCAAATACCCCACAAACCTGCTCACCCTCATCATCAAACATTTGAGGAACATGATTAAACACAACTTTCTTCTGGGCTACTGCATGGATCTTCTTCTTCGTTCTTAATTTTTAGTGTTGGAAGGGATCGAGCTTTATCTGCCAGAGGGTTTGAACTCGAATTTTTCAAATTTATCAACCATGAACTTTTGACGACTCGACCACGCCTCCATCACAATTAAGGATACGTGTCAACTGGTTATGCGCCATTGAGGCCATTGACTCCGATTTCAGCCTGCTTTTCTTTTTGGATTTGCTTCCATAGCCTTTGTCCAACCAAGAACAAACTACAAGGCAGCACATCTTACACAACCACTCCCATCTCCACATCTTACACAACCACTCCCATCTCCACATCTTACACAACCACTCCCATCTCCACATCTTACACAACCACTCCCATCTCCACATCTTACACAACCACTCCCAGCTCCACATCTTACACAACCACTCCCATCTCCACATCTTACACAACCACTCCCATCTCCACATCTTACACAACCACTCCCAGCTCCACATCTTACACAACCACTCCCATCTCCACATCTTACACAACCACTCCCATCTCCACATCTTACACAACCACTCCCATCTCCACATCTTACACAACCACTCCCAGCTCCACATCTTACACAACCACTCCCATCTCCACATCTTACACAACCACTCCCATCTCCACATCTTACACAACCACTCCCAGCTCCACATCCACTCCCATCTCCACAACCACTCCCATCTCCACATCTTACACAACCACTCCCATCTCCACGTCTTACAAATATGGCACCAAATGCAGAGCCTAATAAAAACATCTTACAAATAATGCATTAACAGGGAAGGTTAACAGAAAAACCTACAAATACTGCTGCAACCATAAAACCTAATAAAAACATCTTACAAATAATGCACCAGCTGTAGAGCCTAATAAAAACATCTTACAAATAATGGGAAGGTTAACAGAAAAACCTAAAAATACTGGTGCAACCATAAAACCTAATCAAATACTACACCAAATGTAAAGACAAATAAAACCATCTTACAAATAATGCATCAACTGGGAAGGTTAACATAAACACCTAACAAAGACTACATCCAGTGCACCAACCTGGCAGGAAGGAGACCTCCTCCACTTCTTGGTCCATGCTTGCCACTCTTAGCTGGCGACAAACAGCTACACAATGGGGAGGGGGGCCAGAATTTATCTACACTTCCTCAACATCACCATATTGCAACATCACTGAAAACAAAACATTTATTAATGGCAAAAATCAGTAATAAAGTGAGTGTTTGTTTTAAGTCCAAAAGCTTTTTAGTGATTTTTTTTTTTGTCCATACTTTTTTAAGTGAATTTAAAAAGTCAGAAACTAGATTAGATGAATTTTGTTTAAAAGATATTTTACAGCATCAAATTTTAACACTTAAAAAAAGAAATAATTTAATAGCAATATAAGCTAGAATACAAAAAGTTTTTATTGTAAGAATACATCTAATCTAATCCATTATTTAACTGATGTTAAAAGTTTGCTACTTAGTGAACTACATAATAAATTAAACCTAATCATTATATAGTAACAATAATTAATTAAATCAAGGAATAAAACTCTTATCATTACAAATTAAAGCAAATTTTTGTTTTAAATGATTCAGTATGGAGGGTAAAGGTCAGCCCTGAGGTTGTTTATGGGTCAAAACTTGTAAACAAAACATTACAAATGACCATGTTAAACTATAGCTCCAAGTGCCAAAGTAACTTAAGATAATCCATCACTCTGACACACTGCTCAGGGCTATTAACATCTTCATAGGAGATCTGATGATGTCATTTAATGTAACACTGAACACTTACTATGACTATTTTATAGAACTTTTTAAAACATAATTTTTTCTACAGGAGTTCTCTAATTATTAATAAGTTGCAGCCTTTCCTCCAGCTGTTGCTTACAGTCTGGAGTAATTAATTAATTAATTAATTAACTAGCTTCAAGCATTTTCTATGAAGTGTTTAATTCCAGAAACTAAAATAATAATTATTAATCCCCCAAGCCCCAATTGATGACTGTACTTCTTCACCAGATCTTTTTTATTATCTCAAATGTTTATATTTCAGAACAAAACCACGTAACTAAAAGTCGTAATATCTCTTTTCATACAGATTTATTCATTTTAATTACAGATTAGGCCCTAAATTTAACAAATGTATTCTTAATAGTCCAACATCAGTCCAGTTTACACTAATAATTTTCTTGATAAATTTAAGTGATAATAATTATTATTTAAAGTAGTGTAAAATCTCAATATAGAATTTAGATTATTTGGGATTCAAAGCAATTCTAGTCACTTTACAGATAGGTTTGCCATTCATTAAGCCTTCAATAGACTTGCTGAAAAGCAAACCTTGTCCCCATTAAGTGTAAATCTGATGCTAAAGAAGTGTTTCAACATTTTCTATTTTGAACAACTGTTAATATATTGAAGAGGAGAAAAAGAACTCAAGAAAATTAGTCTAATAATAGAATTTGGGGATGGATATATATATATATATATATATATATATATATATATATATATATATATATATATATATATATATATATATATATATATAGCCATCTGCTATGTCTGTCTCATGGTCTGACGGCCCTTTTGATCCATGTCGCCTTGCATATAGAATGCTATATAAACAAGAGCTAAACAATACGTTACTCTCAATGAAAACGCCCCCAGAATAATGAAAATGCGATCACAACTTAGTCTAGATAGAACATTGGCCAGGACATCCCGGCCAGTGCGCGCATTGGCCGGCCAATGTACAAAATACGCTGTCAAGTTTAAGCGCTTCGGACTTTGGCCAGTACGTCCCGGCCAGTGCGCGCATTGGCCGACCAATGTACGAAATACGATCTAAGTGCTAAGTTCTTCGGGCTTTGGCCAAGAGAGCTGGCCAATGCGCGGATTGGCCGGCCAATCCTAGCATTGGCCGACTTCGGGCTTTGACCGTAACATATATATATATATATATATATATATATATATATATATATATATATATATATATATATATATATTCAAGGTGCTCTTTGCTATTGCTACAAAATCAAATCAGATAATGCATGGCATGGAGTCATCTAGATGTTTTTGTGCAAATGATACAGAAATGTTTTACCTTGGCAAAAAAAACACTTGGGGGGATTTTTTATAACCTAACTGTCCTAACCCTAACTCCTAACCATAAAACTAGTAAAAATTACAATCTACTAACAACCTAACACACCTATTTCTGGAAGAGCCTATTATCGGTCATCAGTATCTTAAATCATCCTAAATGAATACTAATTATTATTCAGTCTATTATTATTATTCAGTGGTCATGTTTAAATTGAAAAAATTTTAGATTTAGCGAGAATATCAGTGATCGTTTTAGGTAGGTAAAATTTACAGAGGCTAGTAATGTGAAATAAGGGTGACTCATTAAATTTTAGTAATTATTTTACATTTTAGGAGGATTTATGTTTTGAAAGTTACAAAATTGTTTCAAAGTTTCATTTATGTACCTGTTCTTAAACAAATGTATTAAAACTTTTCAGAAAAAAATAGATAAGCGATGTTTTCATCAGCAACCAAGCTCATTTACTTTAGCAGCCATCTTGTATAAGTTTTGTTTTGGTAAAAACTAACTTACAGATGGTCGCTTTTTATTTAGTATTTAGCCATTGATTTTGGTTATTCAGTTATCTATAATATTTGACACAAATATATCACAATATACTTCTATTAAATAAAGCCTTAACAATGAGGCAACTGTTTCGCACATTACTAGCCTTGGCCGATTTTACGCACCTTAAACGATAAATTACCAAAAACTTAAAATCCTAAAATTAAAATTGTGATTACTTTCACTATACTAAAAATACTAACTATACACCCTCTAGTACACTGGACGAGTGGTTAGGTTTGGGGAAGGAAGTAGGTAGGAGGTTAGTCTGATTAGGGCGGTTATTGTTAGGTTAGGTAGGTAGGTACTCTACTAGGTAACTAGACTAGTAGTAGTTTAGGTACTACTAGTAAAACTAGTTAAACTAAAACTAGTAATGGTAATCTATCGTTTTAGGTACGTAAAATTGCCCACGGCTAGTAATGTACGAAAAAGTTATCTCATTGTCAAGGTTTTAATAGAAGTATATAGTGATATATTTGTGTCAAATATTATAGATAAATGAATAATAAACCTAAATCAATGGCTAAATATATCAATATAGGCAAGAAATTAACTTTAAACAGTAGTGTTTTCGAGCAGGATTTGCTTTATAAAAAGCGGCCATCTGTAAGTTAGAGTGGCTTCCCCTGATTCTTGCGCTATAAGTTTACAATAACAAAAAAATAAACAAGATGGCTGTTATCTGTTGGAAACATCGCCAGTCTTCATTTATTACTTAAAACTTTTTAAATCAATTGTTTAAAAATAGGTACCTAAATGTAGGGATTTTGGTAAAAAAAAACACTAATCAGCATATAAAAATAAAAATTACATATTCTTGTAGAGCTCAACTATATGAAAACAAAACAAAAAAGATTTTCTGTCTAGCTCAAATAGTTTTTTTTTTACGAATTTTTTTGTGAGGGGTGGAATCCCCTTGTTTTTGCATTGGCCAATTGTGACAAGTCATGGTATACCTGAATAAATTGAGCATAGTTATTTTACTTGCAGTTGTATTTTGTTCATATTTGCAGAGTTTAGCTAGAATGATATATAGAACTTGTAAATGCTGTTGAATAAAAATAATAGAAAAGTTATATTTTTGTGTTGGCTTCCTCCTATAACCCCAAAAAACTGTGTGCTGCGCAAATATGAAAATGTTTCTAAAGCCATATTTTATATAAATACAGCAAATGAAAGAACTACAAAGTTAGAAATCTAAAGTAAATGACTTGAACACTGTCATGTGCATATAATTGCCTCATTATTTTGGGCAGGTGAAGTAGAGTCAATCTTTAAGCCATTTTCTTATAAAACTGCTGCGCAAATATGAAAATGTTTCTAAAGCAATATTTTATATAAATACAGTGAATGAAGGAACTCCATGATCAGAAATCTAAAGTAAATGACTTGAACACTGTAATGTGTCTATAACTGCCTTATTTTTTTGGGCAGGTGAAGTAGAGTCCATATAAGCCATTTTGTAATAAGTGAAATGAAGTTATCAGATCAATGTTTTTATGTGTGAATTGTGTATGGATTCTGATTTTCAGCATATAACTATATAGAAGGGTTAGTAGAACTTGAATACTTAAAATTACAGTTAGCACAATGCTAGTGTATAGCAACAGACAGGTAACCTAGATCTAGGTCTGACTCTTGTCAGTCTAGTCTGACAAAATTGGATTTTAGGAAAAACATATTCTGCAAAACTAGAACTAGAGCTGAAAAATTTAAGATGTGTATGTAAATATATTTTGAAAACAACAATTAGGAAATTTGTTTGCATATTCCATAAGAATGCTGTTGTTAGTTGATCAAACTTAAAGGCCGGAAGATCGGGATGAAAAAATATAACAATGGTGGCAACACGACCTACATACATACAGTGACTACCTCTAAACGAGTATATTTAATGTCCGAGTCAAAATATCCAAAAACAAATATCATTTCCACATACATAAGATATGTCTGCTCAGTAATCTTCTCTCATCTAGAATAACCTTTTAAAAAATCGTGATTCCAACGTATTTGAAACTAGCCTTCATACAGGGGGAAGACCAAAGCAGAGACAGCGTGCAATCAGATCGCTAAGCTATCAAAACAATGGGAAAACCATTCTACTTTTCATTTAACATTAGGAAATGACCTTTTAAACTTAATTAATTACCATAAATTAAAAACTTATTAGTATGCAAAACCAAATCTAGTGCGCCCGGTATCAGAAAGTAATGGGTGATTTCGGGTCATGTTTTTACCGCAATCTCGGCCGATACCGACAACCCTACTAAATGAAACGGAAACATTTTTGTATTTTTCAAAACATAAATTATAAATCCTCCTCAAAATGTGAAATAGTTAGGCCTATTAAAGTTTAAGGAGTCACCTGTTTTTCACATTACTAGTCGCGGGCGATTTTACGTACCTAAAACGATAGATTACTCGTAATACTACATAGTAGTAGTAGTAGACGAGTAGGACTAGATCTAGTACTACTTAAACTTATAATCTTTTAAGATAGGTAGTTGTTAACTTGTTAGGTACTTATTTTTAATATTTTAGGTAGGTTTACAAAGTTTACAACTCAAGTTTACCTGATCAAGATATCTGAATATCAATATCCGGTCAAGTGAAATTTAATTTAGTCTAGCAAACCTAGCTTATTTATTTAGGTAGACCTAATTTAAGCCACTATTAAAATTTAAAACTATTGAGACCTAGATATCTAGATTCTAGAATCTAGATCTAGATTCTAGACTTATTTATATATTTTCATTTATTTTATGAATCTAGTTTATTTTGATTAGTTACATTAGTATTAGCTTCCGGGTCAAAGATTTTCACCAAAGTTTTGTATCGCCATTTTATTCAGTAAACATTTATATTTTATAAAACTAGTTACTATATTTTTTGGAGAATGTTTAGACATTGGATTAACGTCACTATTACAGTTTATATATTAGATCTAGTATTTATTTTACTACAATTAACCAAACACTAACATTTTAATGATATTCCATTTTTGTGGCATTATCGGACAATGGTTAACATAAACGTCGAAAAACCTTCTAAATATTCTATTTTGTTTTGGTTTACAAATGATCCTTGCAAAATAAATCTGGCAAGCACTCGCGCTAATTTTGTTATGTTGAATCAACATCAATATATTTACTCATTCCGTTAGTCTCTTAGCCTGTCTTAGAGGCCTGTTGTTGAATTGAGATTTAGATTATAGATCTATATCTATCTCTAATACTAAAATATTGTAGGCCTACAGACATACTTTATTATATTTTAAACATATCAATGGTTATTTCTATACTATAGGCTATTAATTAGTTTTTACCAGATTCTAGTCCCTAGATCTGAAAATACTAAAAAATTCAGTTTGAAGTTTAAATTAAAAATTATGTTACTAACTAAAGTCTTTGACTCATTCATTAATTAAATAATTAATCAGTATTTAATATTTATCATTAGTAGAGTCATTCATTAGAGTTTTAGACAGAGGCTTCATGCCTTATTATAAAGTTATAAAATACAAATAGTAACAACTAACATGTCATCATAAATTCATCATTATGTAAAAGTAAATTGGGATGATTAGGGGCCTATAGTATAGAATCTAGATACAGTATACAGGTGTCTGATAATATAATCTTCTTTAAAAAAAGGGGTGTTGGGTTGTTAGTAGTATTGTAATCTCGACTAATTTTATGGTTAGAAATTAGGGTTAGGCATATGGTAGGACTAGGGACAGGGTTGGCATTGACATTAGCCAGCCATATGTGTATTTAGTTTACTACCAGTAACCTAACACTCCTTTTTTAAAGAAGATTCCATTATCGGACACCGGTATAAACATTCTCCCGTAAATTGTAATGATAGACATAAATAATAAAATCAACTCATACATGTCTCACATATACTTCATATCATTATAGTCTACACTACATGACAATGACATGTATTGACATGTAATGTATCATCATTAAAAAATTAGTAGGCTGGTTCTAGGCTTATAAAATTATTAGGCCTGTATGTAATAATTAATTCACACATTCATTTGCCACTAATGTCTCTTTACTGCTAGTAAAGGAGTGTGACACAATTCATAATTCATTCCTAATCAAGTAATTTAAACTTCTGTGTTCCACTGCAATACTGTTTAATAACTATTTATTTCACATTAGGTCTTCTAAGTTAATTAATTAGATCAAGTATGAGCTATATATAGTTTTGTGTTTATTGTTATTAGTATTAGTTATTAGAATTTGTTCTGACACTAGATGCATTGTATTCATCAAAAGTTAGATGTTGGCCTAAAAGTATTATTTAGCTTATTTCATTTGAAAATTAACAAAGTTATATTTTCTGCAGTATTTTTAAAACTAGCATCTTCTTTACTATATTAATTGGTTTCCTCCAAACTTAAATATAAAACAGTAATTATAGTATAGGCCTATACATTTGAAAAGTTTTACTAGCTAACTTATTTTTAAATATTTAATCCTCCAGACATCGTACTTCAAAATGGTAAAGCATACAGCATCTGATTGTAAAGGAAAGTTGTTGTCTCCAGTGAAATCTGCAAACAGTTTTTCAAGTCCTAATAAATCTAATTTAACACCATCCAAACTGGCAGCTGGTCACTCTTCTAGAGCTTCATCTTATTCACTGCGGAGTCCTAGTGATACACTAAATTCCCCCAGCAAAAGTATTAAAGAAACAATAAAGGGGACATCATCCTCTCCTAATACTTCTCCATACAAACGAAAACTAGATGTATCAGTATCTTCTCCTAGAAAAGTTTTATCCCCCAAGAAATCTGTCAGAAGAAATGTGTTTTCTAAAGACCAGATTTCAAGCTGCGATAACTTGGAACTAATTCAGCAAATACTGAGAAGACGAATATCACAGATAAACCAACCTCCAGAAATTAAAGGATACTCAAGGGAACGGAAGTAAGATTTATTGTAAACGAGTTTTAACTCAGTTTTATATGTTTATTCTATCAAATATCTATATTCAGCTTACAAACTTGTCTGAACCACTACTGTCTATTAAGTAGGCCAAAATATTTACAGTTTATTGAAGATATCAGTAACTCATTTTTAGAGATTTGTAATTGTTACTTGTCTGTCCAATGGTTTAATTAGTGCTTGCAGCTCTCACCTACAAAGTGCAAGTTATTTAAATTTAACAAGTGAAAAGATCCAGAAATCATAAATATAGACCTGTTAACAAATGTTAAGTGAATGTTGCTGAATGTTACAAAACTTCACTGGTGTAAAATCATCTTTTAATTGTTCTCTATTTATTAACTAAATTTTGTATCAAATACAACCAAAGGGTAATCTTTAAATCTTATTTTAGACAGCTGTACGATCTAATAAAGAGAACAGCAACAACTGGTGAAAGTAATTCATTGCTACTTATTGGGCCAAGAAGTTGTGGTAAATCTATGGTGTGTGGTTTTCATGTTTTTAAAATGTAGCTTAATGTGCACATTTATTTATTTCTGGTGAATAAATATCATTAGAATATGTTAAATATGAATGTTAATTATACATGTAACGATGTTTTAAAAAGCTCTTCTTCTTCTTCGTTCTTAATTATTAGTGTTGAAGGGGATCGAGATTTATCTGCCAGTGGGTTTGAACTCGAGACTTTGTTCAAATTTATCAACCATGAGCTTTTGCCGACTCGACCACACCTCCAACACAATTAAGCGTTACGTGTCAACTGGTTATGCGCCATTGAGGCCATTGACTCCGATTTCAGCCTGCTTTTCTTTTTGGATTTGCTTCCATAGCCTTTGTCCAACCAAGAACAAACTACAAGGCAGCAGTTGTTTAATTTTGGAGTTGTCTCTCCTAGAAGAGTGGCTGTCCCCAGCTAACGAGCCTCATCTGCCCAAGGGTTCGAACTCGAGTCTTTTCGGTTTAGCAACCATGAGCTTTACCGACTCGACCACGCCGACCTAAAAGGCTCTAAATACATGCTAATTCTATTTCATTTTTCTTACAGTTGGACCTACATGTTACTAAATATAATTATAAAAAAATATATTTACTATGTAATAATAAATAATCTTTATAATTTAAAAATAATAGTTTTAATTTTATTTCGCACTTGTAATTAATTGACAATGTAGTTTCTGATTTTTTTATTTCAGCTAATTAACAATGTTGTATCTGATTTGTGCCAGGACAAGGGAATTAAAGAAAATATGTTGCAAGTCAAATTGAATGGTAGTTTCTAAATAAATTTTAATCTCACATTTCTTTTACTCGTTTTTTAACATTTAAATCTGTTTCAAATCTTTAAAAAAACCTTTCATGATAATGAATTTTTTTCTTTAGGCCTCTTACAAACAGATGACCGAATAGCTCTGAGAGAAATCACTCGCCAACTTCAGCTAGAGAATTCTGTTGGCGATAAAGTCTTTGTGAGTACCTTTAGTAATTAGCTTCATTCTGTCGGACATTCCTTAGTATTCTATCTAAATATACAAATTTCAACCAGATGCTATACTAATACATTTGTAAAAAAAATTGATATACACTAAAAGAAGTTGGTTCAACAACAACAACAAATAATTTTTCTGCATGGTTTTCTATAATGAATCTAATTTCTCCATTGTTATGCTTAAAAACTTTTGTGTAATGATTTTTTTTATATAAGTTTAATATGTTTTATATAAGTTTTTATATAATGAGTTTTTCTTATATATTTTAATTGTCTCCCTTTGTTCATGATTCTATTTATGCACCCATGTTTATACTAATTTACCCTTTATTACTGGAATGTTTTTAAGGGTTCCTTTGCTGAAACGTTACAATTTCTTTTGCAAGCCCTGAAAAAAGGTACAGATTTAAACATTTTTAATGAAAATTTACATGTGGTCATAAAGCTTTTTTAGTATTAATTTAAATATTTTTAATTCTTTAATTCAAAACATATTTTGATTATGTATTTGTTTTAAATTTCATTTTCCTTTATTTACATTTAAAACAAAAAGATCCATTTCTGTGTTTATTTTAAATACTATAAAAATGCATGTTAATAATTCTATTAGAAATTACTTAAATCAGTATCAGGTGAAGTATGACAAAGACTTTGAATACAATATTTTACAGGTGATCAAGACAGTAAACCCATTCTCTTTGTCCTGGAGGAGTTTGACCTATTTGCCCAACACAAAAACCAGACACTACTCTACAACCTGTTTGATGTAGCTCAGTCAGCACAGGCCCCCATTTGTGTCATTGGAGTAACTTGTAGGTTGGTGAGTGCCTACTGTTGAGTCATGTTTCATTCTATTAACTATTTGAGCCATGTTTCATCCTATTGACTCTTGAGCCATGTTTCATCCTATTGACTGTTGAGCCATGTTTCATCCTATTGACTATTGAGCCATGTTTCATCCTATTGACTATTGAGCCATATTTCATCCTATTGACTGTTGAGCCATGTTTCATCCTATGTTGAGCCATGTTTCATCCTATTGACTGTTGAGCCATGTTTCATCCTATTGACTGTTGAGCAATGTTTCATCCTGTTGACTATTGAGCCATGTTTCATCTTATTGACTATTGAGCCATATTTCATCCTATTGACTATTGAGCCATATTTCATCCTATTGACTATTAAGCCATATTTCATCCTTTTGACTGTTGAGCCATGTTTCATCCTGTTGAGCCATGTTTCATCCTGTTGAGCCATGTTTCATCCTGTTGAGCCATGTTTCATCCTATTGACTGTTGAGTCATGTTTCATCCTATTGACTGTTGAGCCATGTTTCATCCTATTGACTGTTGAGCCATGTTTCATCCTATTGACTGTTGAGCCATGTTTCATCCTATTGACTGTTTGGTTATTTCTTCACTGAATATGTTTCTTGTTGTTTACCTTGACTGTGATTTATTAGGCTCCATGCTTGTTATAAAATCAAGTCATTACTGAATGAATCAATACACTGCTCATGTTGTATTTTCAATGTACACCTAGTTTTATTTTATTTTCACCTTCTTTTGTTTACCTTTACTTTCATTCCCACCTGAACCCATCAATTAGGATGTAATAGAACTACTGGAGAAAAGGGTCAAGTCGAGGTTTTCTCACAGACAGCTGCACCTGTTCAACAAGTTGACCCTACATGAGTACAGGGAGTTGTGCAAGTCCTATCTTTACTTACCTGCTGACTTCCCTTCTACAGAGCTGATGGAGGCTTGGAACACAAACATAAATGTAAGGAGATATGTTGTATTGACAAAACATTGGTACACAATCATAAACACAAATAAAAAATAATTGACCTAAATTTGACTACAAACATAAACGTAAGTAGATACTTTGTATTGACAAAACATTTGTACACAATCATAAACATAAATAAAAACTTTTTGTATTGACCAAAATTTGACTACAAACATAAACGTAAGTAGATACTTTGTATTGACCTAACAAGAAAACATTTTGGATAATTTTTTTTTTTTTCAATACTATTAAAATATAACTATCATTAGCATGAAAACATCTTTTAATTTAAAAGTTAGTTTGTTTCTTATTATAAATTCTGTGTTTCTTACTATTTTGTGTTTTTTAAAGACTGTTTTAGACGAAGTGTCAGTGAAAGATATCCTACAACGGCAGTTTTCTTTATCAAACGATGTTCGGAGCCTGATAATGTTACTGGTAGAATTTTTTTTTAATTTTGCTTTATTTTACTTAGATAATGTTACTGGTAGTGAAAAAATTATTTTCTCTTTACTTTCCCCACATTTCAACCCCTAAACACTGTGTTTGTTTGAATTGCGTGTGAAGTTTTTATTTTTATCCCCAGACCTACCCTATCTGCCAGGTGTGCCCCACCCACCCCAACATCACAGCAGGTGACTTTGTTACTTCCTTCAAGATGATCTCAAATGACACGAAATCTGCCATGTTACATGGTAGGCAACCCATTCTTTTTTTTTTACTAGAAACTAGACATGGAATGGAAATTATTTTTAAACTTGCTATATGAAAATACCATAATGGTGTCAAAATTATTTAAACCCTCGGGCAGATGAGGCTCGTTAGCTGGGGACAGCCACTCTTCTAGGAGAGACAACTCCAAAATCAAACAACTGCTGCCTTGTAGTTTGTTCTTGGTTGGACAAAGGCTATGGAAGCAAATCCAAAAAGAAAAGCAGGCTGAAATCGGAGTCAATGGCCTCAATGGCGCATAACCAGTTGACACATAAACCTAAATTGTGATGGAAGCATGGTCGAGTCTGCAAAGGTCATGGTTGATAAATTCGAAAAAAAAAGTCAAACCCTCTGGCAGATAAGGCTCGATCCCTCCCAACACTAAAAATTAAGAACAATGAAGAAGAAGATTTAAACACATTTTGTCATCAGTACATTCAGCTATGGCTGCAGATTTGAAATATAATAAAAACTTAAAGTTAATTCAATACAGTGTTTAGATTGTTGTATATATTATGGTATATTGTGGTATATCTTATGGTTACTGTAAGCTTGAGTTTGTTCCTTAGACTCGTGCCCACATAACAGCCTTATGCTTACCAATACAATAACTGGTATGTGGTTTTAAAATCTGGGAAAGTAAAGTAACTGCTGACCACATAAGGCCTGCCATACAAACTGTAATGGGTACCTGGTTATAAAACTGGAAAAGTAAAGTAACTACTGACCACATAAGACCTACCATACAAAATATGATGGGTACCTGGTTATAAAACTGGAAAAGTGAAGTAATTGCTGACCACACATTGGCCTGCCATTACAGAAGTCATAGAAACTTCATTTGCCCTTTGGATCACTGTGGCTGCAAATGCTGCCTTTAATTACATTAATTTAATACAAGAATGTATTGGTGTATCTCTCTACCATTGTTTTGCACTCATTATTGCTGCCATTAAGCACAAATTTATTTACTATAAAAAAAATTTTGTAAAGTGATTTTTTTTTTGTGAAACAATTTTTTGTTTATTTTCCAGGAATTTCTACACTTGAACTATGCTTGATCATTGCTATGAAGCATCTAACAGAGATTTATGAAGGGGAACCATTCAACTTTGAGATGGTTTACAGTGGTTAGTTATGTAATACATTAATGATTGAAACAATTTTTAGACCACAAAAATGCTACTAATGGCTAGTAATAATCCAATAAAAATTTTAGCTATTCAGTAACAACAATTTTGCCTTTTTTTTTTTTTAGAATACCTCAAGTTTGCCCGACGCAAAACAGGTATGCAAGTTTATGAAAAAGCTGTTGTCATGAAGGTAATCTTTACTCCCCTTTAATATTTTTATTGCATAAATTTGTTTTTTAGCAGACTGGCCAATGCCCTTTCTTCATGAATCTTTAGCTAAGGAAACATTTTTTTTGTTCAATCATCATTTTTTTGCATTCTACTCAATTATAAAATACCTTTTCTCAACTAATTTCAATAAACCTTAGGTGATTTTTTTTTTTAACTAATCATAAATTAAAGCCTTTTTTTCAGTTGGGATTTTTCTAAGAGAAATTTTTTATATGAATTGTTTTTATGCTTCAGGCATTTGAACATTTGCAAGTGTTGGAATTTATTCGGCCACACTCTGGTGGTGCAAATACTGGAGGATTTCAGATTTTAAAGGAATATAAACTGATGAACCTATTGGTTCATCCTTCTCAGGTGGGTTTTTATTGACATATTTCCAAAGTATTTTTTATTTTACAGAAGAGATTTTATTTTTGTGGTACAGTCTGACTCATCTGTATTTGCCTGAATTATGTTTATTACGCTTATCTACGAGATTTTGATGCAGAACTAGAAATAATAATTTTTGTTTACGTTGTTAAAAGTTTATAAGACTTTTTAAAATTACTAGCAATATAATAGTGAAATTAAAATCAAATTAAAATGCATTTGCTCTTAAAACAGGCTTTTAACTTTTGTTGTTATTAGTATAAGTCCTCTTTTTAGACTAGCCTTAAAGAAGTAGAATTGCTTTATGCCCAGCCTGTAAAAGTTTAAAGTGTTAAATATGTCATGTCCTCACACACATATTTTGTATTGTCAGATTCTTGATGCACTACAGAAGTATCCAGGTTGTCCAACAGAAATTAAACAGTGGGCCTCACAAAGTGTTGTATGATAGACAGTAGGTCTCACAAAGTGTTGTATGATAGACAGTGGGCCACACAAAGTGTTGTATGATAGACAGTGGGCCTCACAAAGTGTTGTATGATAGACAGTGGGTCTCACAAAGTGTTGTATGACAGTGGGTCTCACAAAGTGTTGTATGATAGACAGTGGGCCACACAAAGTGTTGTATGATAGACAGTAGGTCTCACAAAGTGTTGTATGATAGACAGTGGGCCACACAAAGTGTTGTATGATAGACAGTGGGCCTCACAAAGTGTTGTATGATAGACAGTGGGTCTCACAAAGTGTTGTATGACAGTGGGTCTCACAAAGTGTTGTATGATAGACAGTGGGCCTCAAAAAGTGTTGTATGATAGACAGTGGATCTAACAAAGTGTTGTATGATAGACAGTGGGCCTCACAAAGTGTTGTATGATAGACAGTGGGCCTCACAAAGTGTTGTATGATAGACAGTGGGCCTCACAAAGTGTTGTATGATAGACAGTGGGTCTCACAAAGTGTTGTATGATAGACAGTGGGCCTCACAAAGTGTTGTATGATAGACAGTGGTTCTCACAAAGTGTTGTATGATAGACAGTGGGCCTCACAAAGTGTTGTATGATAGACAGTGGGTCTTGCAAAGTTTGGTTTCTGAGTTGTTTGTGTACAAATATTTTGTCTGTCAGTGACTTTATAAGCCACTTTACTGTTGTGTACATGATGTTAATAATCATTGAGACAATCTCATCTGTTTTATGATGTTGATGGAAAAATAAACATTTTCTAAACTGATTATGTGAAAACTGTTTTATTATGTTAGTCAACACACAACATATACAAGCATAGTTTGCCCTGAGCATTGGCTATAAGGTTTAACACAGGTGGTATATAGACATTTCTCTTGTTAATTTACCAGCTAAACTGTTTATGTTAACTTGATTTTTTTCTACAAGTAAGCATATACAATTTTTTTGTTAGTGTTAGACAAAAATACATGTTTTACAAACATAATTATGTAAAAGGAAAGTCTTAACAAAAAAAAAACAGCTTAATAAAATGAGCAAGTGTTCTAAAAGAAGAAAAAAATATTTCTAATTCTGAGTGACTTTAAATTCTGTAATTATTTATTAGCCAGGATTCATTGTTAATTATAATATCACAGTATACTGAGTATCAAACAATAAATGCATGAAGAAAAATTGACTTATTAAGAAGCACACATATTTTCAAAATATACAAATGAATCACGCACACAAAGCCAAAAGTTTATGTACAAATGTAAATCACAACTTTGGATGGGTGAGTGAAAATGAAGAAACCATAATAGCAGAACTTAATAGTGGGAGACTAGATTCTATCCAAGAAAAGATAACTGCTGCAAGCATATCACCATGTGCTTTTTCCTAGGTTTAATTATTAGGCAGCTCTTTCCAATATTTAATGCTGAATATTCAATTGTTTTCAAAAATTAAACCTACAAACAAAAAGATCCATTGAAAATGTAAGTTATGTAAAAATTACAATAGTGAAGATTTTAGAATTTTTGGCAATGCAAGAGACATGATAAGTAAAAAAAAAAAACCCAGCTTAGTCTCCTTATAAGCTTTATTTGATGTCTTGAAGGATATGTAGTCTAGAACAAAGTAAACTGCCTATTGGTCAATTTCATTTCATCCACAAATCTGAAAAAGGATAATAGGTTGATCTTTTAAAAGCAGTTTGTTTTTCTAGAAACAGTTTTTAAACTACCAAACCAACCCTCCTAATCATCTTATTTTAAACTTAGTTATAAATTCTTGTAAGAGGTTACAAAGAATTTTTGCTACAAAGAAAAAAAATTTCCACCGTGGGCTCTAAAGGCATTATTAGGTCTGTCCACCCCTTCCTCCACACTTATTAAGGTACTGAGAGAACAAATTTGTGTTTGTGGTACTCATTAGTTTAGAAGTTTAAAAAAGATAGGTATGCTTTATCCAGTCTTATTACATATAAGGTGATGATTGCCTGGTTGGGTGAGAAAGCAAATGGTTCCTAACCCAAAATTCCCGAGCTTTGAACCCCTGGGCAGATGAGGTTCATTAGCTGGGGACAGCAACTCATCTAGGAGAGAAAGCTCTTAAATCAAACAGGAGTGGAACCCCCTAAGGGTGATAGAATTACACCTGCATAGGTGAAGAGAGGGTCATGATGAATGGGCAACCTATGATCTCTTTATTTAATGCCAGGGTACACCCATAGAATTTCACTTCTGAAGATGCATCCACTGTCTTCCAGGCCAAAATGGAGCCATATTAATAAGTATAAAAATACCTCCAACACGGCTTTAAATATTTTACCTGCTCATCTCACTATGTATTGTCACCCGTCTAGGTACATAGGTCCAGGGGTGGTTTTGCCTTAAAGGTTCATCTTTTGTCCACCATCCTATATCATGGGCCGTGGTTGCTGGACGCAGATAAATATCATGTGGTGCTGTAATGTAAAAATCATTTTAGGACACTTTTTTAAAAAAAAAAGTGTTAGGTGACTAACAGTAGATCATTTACTATTATTATTTACTAAATGAAAACATGGTAGAGCGCTAGGCTGTAAACCCAAAAGTCTCGAGTTTGAATCAGAGTCCAAGTCAGTATAACGTTCCAGAGTCCACCTTGCTCTGATGGGTCCCTAACTCATGTTAGGGAGAGCAAAGGCTGCTGGGCAAAGTGATGACTACAATAAGATCCCAGGGTAGAGAATAAAGGATGTCCCTTAGTCCACCCAGCTCTTATGGGGTCATGTTAGGAAAAGTGCTGACCCCACTATCCATTATGCTGAGATCATAGAAATAGGTGAACTCTACTTCATCTGCCACAAGGACTACCAGGTTCCAAAGGGTAACTTCATTTTTTGATACGATAAATTTCCTAAACACAACTACAAAAATTTTATTTCAGTACTTACAAAGTGGATTTCTTACATGCTTGGCTCGTAATCTAACATATTCATTGTATGATCTATCAGGGCCTTTTCCATACTGTGAAACATCATTGATAGGAATAATGGACTTTTGCATTGGCATGTGATCTTTCAGTGGAGGGAGAGCTAAATATCCTAACTGTGTTTTAGATCTAATTGGATCCTGCTGTGATTTTACTGATGCTTCTTTGACAACATTTTGATATCCAAGGTGTGTGAGTCCAAAAAAAGACATGATGACAATCTATATTCCACCAGAAAAAAACTGAGGCTTGTTCTAATATTTTTTGTTTTTATTCTGTTAAAATAAAAAAAGGTTGGTATTAAAAGTAAAAATAAAAAGGGCCTAATTAAATAGCACTAGAGAGACATACTTACATATTACCTACCTAATACTTATACTCTATACTTAAATAGATTTTAAATATATTATTAACTCTAGGTTGCCTACAGTAAAAACTTTTAACTTTACTTTTATAAATGTTTTTTTTTAATATAATTTTAATTAGGCCTGCATAAATCATTTAATGGAAGCAATATTAATCATAAATTATTAAATATAATAATAGGCCTATACTATACTTACTTCTTACTACAGCCATAGCGGCTTAATAAACATTAAAAGTAAAAATCATGCATACAAATTAATTAGTAAATTTGTTATTAGATCTAGATTCTATGTTATGTATTTTATTTATTATTATTTTATTAGGTTACAAATTATAAATGGTAATTAGGCCTACATTAAACACAGGGTATAGTGACTACTGAATAGTCATTTTACACATGAGTTAGATTGTTGACCTAGATCTAATAGCCTAACAGTAAATGCAGCATCTGTAAATAATATTATATTATGATAAAACTCCCTTTTAGCTTATTTTATTCCCAGCTACATGTATGTTCACCTCCAGTTGAGCATATTTAATTATAAACACAACTGAAATACACAAAAATGTTAGGAAAACATTAGGCTTATTTCTTTATGACTTTTTGTTTTAGTTTTTGATAATTAATTTACTTTTGTCAAAACTTGAAAAAAATCCAAATTTGGAGTATTGAATGTGCTTTGCCGGTGTGTCAGTTAAGATTTTCAAGCAATGGGCGAAGTACAAAACTCACAATTTCAAGGCAGTGAGTTAAGTTTGTATTTTTACAAGTATCTCCCAGGCATGAAAATATAGGCCTAAATAATTTTTTATGAACTCATAATGACCCCAAAACTGAGGTCAACACAATTCCAAATAGCAATCGCCCAAGTTATGATGTACGCTGATAATTAAAGTCAATGTGTCAATGTGAACTCACGCACAGTCACTGAACCCTCGACCAGTGGCGGAACTAGAAAAAAAAGGCTCCCCCGCAAAGAAAAAATTAGGGCCCCCTATATATATATATATATATATATATATATATATATTAATATATATATATATATATATATATATATATATATATATATATATATATATATATATATATATATATATATATATGTATGTATGTATATATTTATATATATATATCCTAACTGAGTAATTTAGTCTACTTCATTGACCTAACAAACCATTCTGAGAGAACAAACCAGAAAAAATTTAGTCCAAACTCATCTTGTGTTACTAAGATATCATGAACATGCTGGTCAAAAATATATAAAGACGTTAGCTTGATTCGTGAATGGTTTCTCGCGTTATGTTTATTTTTTTCATTTTTGGCTTTTATAATATCAATTTTGAAAACATTGATTTTTATATCTATACTATTGTATAGTACGTCTTATTTAAGTAACAATTCAGAGAATCAATTGTTTTTAATATACATAGTACAAAACTATTTAAATGAGCTTCGTGGGCATCCCTATTTTAAAGAAGGGCAGTAAGTCATGGAAGTAGTGTGAATGTTTACCTTCCTTTCAAACTATAGCTCTTGTAGATTTTAAAATATTTTTCTACGCAGCAATCTCTGCTATAGTAGACCTGTTGTTGTTTTTTTTTTTTTACAAAACCACTTTCAAGATGCATGAAAAACATAATTTTTGAAAAAAAAATTCAATGTTTTTTGGTCGGAACTGGGCCCCTAAACGTCCTGGGCCCCCCCGCATTGCGGGGTCTGGCGGTATGGTAGTTCCGCCCCTGCCCTCGACCATGTATGTAGTATGTAGGGATTTTTCTCCCGCTGACAATAACGCTGACGATCACACGTCATAATGCTTATTTAATATTTACGTTTTTTTTTACCTTTTCTAATTAAAACACACATTAATTTTTAAAAAGTAGATCTAGAATATTGATCTAGATCTGATCCTAGGCCTAGTATGTTTTCTAAATGTTTTTGTGTGTTTGGGTTTGTGTTTATAAAATAATATATTGATAATAAAATTAAAAATACGCTCAACCGGAGGTTAACGTGAAGCGGCAAATAAAATACGCTAAAATGGAGTTTTACCATAGTATAATATATGTTGTCTTGTAATTTTAAAAATACATACTATTATCTTTTAATCCCGTTCCATTAATTTCTATTATTTCACGAACAATGCATTTTGTTTATTTATGTTTTGTCACTAGTGGCAACAAAGCAAAGAGATCTCGTCTATAGCGAGATTAACGCGGATGCATACTTCCTGTATGAGAAAAACGGACAGTATCGATACTAGCCTGATACTATTTTGTTAGCCTAGTACTAGTGGCAACATAGCACTTAACAGTATGATTCGACCCAACAGGAACTGGTGAACGGCAAAAAAAGTCACAAAGGAAAAATTTTATCGGAAAAAAGTCACAGAAAAAAGTCACAAATGACGTCACGCTCATAAGGGAGGGGGGTCCGTAATTTTGTGACGGTGTGTGTGATGAGGGGGGCAGATGGTGTGACGTCTGGGTTTGTGTGTAGAGAAATCCTTTAATACAGAATATAAACAAATTCTAATGGGTTTTGAGAAATCGGAATTAGTGTAAATCGGAAATCACAGGGAAAAAAGCTTAATATGTAATTTCGACTCATTAAAAGAAACTACTCAAGTTAGTGTTCACACGGAAACAGAGGTGTAGCGATCCATTCCACTATAATTTTGTACCCCCAATCTCTTCCCATAGGCATTTACGCTGTTGAAAAAGCGCCTTCCCTCCCCCCTCCCCCACCCCCTCAGTCGGAAAGGCTGGTGGTACTTTTTACCAGCCGCACTACCCCAGCTTAAAATGAGCTTTTCAATTTTTTTCTTCCCCTTTTGGCGCCCCCCCCCCCTCCTAATGGTCGGCGCTCGGGGAGGCCGCCCCACCCGCCCTAGCTACGCTACTGCACGGAAAGGGGGTAACGTTGAGAGACATCTGCGTATACGGACTAAAACTTTTTTTTTTCAATTTCGTCCACCTTACGGAAACGGTACACAAGTGTGTTTACATAAAAACACACACACAATAAACAGACCTATAACAATGGAGTCTAAAGTTATCTCTTTTGTCTAGACAAATAGTCAACTTCAAAACAGTGTAAATGGGGTGGGAGGCTTTTTTGATGACATTTTAAGAATCAAGAAAAATGTAACAGAAGATGAGATAAAGCGTACTAAGTCAAGTTAGGCAGGAAAGGAAGCCCACTTGTGACTAATGTCGAATGGGTTTTATGTCATGTCGCTTCTGGTGTGTTGTCCTTAAATAAGATCACACTATTTTAGCCGATTACTGTAAAAAACAACAACAACACACACCCTTATTGTCGCACAAGACCCCATCCCCCATAAAATAACGTCACAAAGCTATAGACTCTAGGCTATATACTATCCAGTGGCATAGGCGGGGGGGGGGTGTAGGGGAGTTACAACCCCCTCCCCCCATGGACCCCTCTGTAAAAAAAATTACAGTCATAATACCACTCTTACTTATTTAAATCTATTTCTGAATCAGTATATATGTATAATTGTATGTATGTTTACAACAGTCATCTAAAAACTGCTGACGCTATGTTCACTCTGAGTTGGTTATCCCCCCCCCCCCCCACAACCTCACCACCTAAGACGGGACAGGCCGTAATTGTGTAGAGTGACATTAATGTCACACCTCAGAGGCGTAGCGGGGGGGGGGGGCTCTGGCTTTTTGTGACGATGTGTGACGAAGGGGAGGAGGAAGGTAAAAATCGTCCAAAAAGCGTGACTTTTTTTTTCTCTTTTTTTTTTTCTCTTTCTTTTTTTTTTTTTTTTTTGGCCTCAGACATGTAATTTACAACGTCAGTTGTGTGTGTTCGCTTTAGTATTACAGTTTTCATCACCGGCTTGTGAGGACTGATACAGATTTACAATAGTAATATTTCTTTCTTACTTGTAGCCCACTTTCATTCATTTAAGATGGTTTACTTATACATAGATCTAATACAAAACGTCTAAATATTTAAAAAAAAACAACAAAAAAAAACCCCTGAAAATGCAAATGTGTAATTAAACGATCATTCAACCGGACAGGCGGATATTTCAAGGTAGCGTGCCCTCATCGCCAAGGGTCAATTTTATGTCATGGAAATTTTTGGAATGATAGATCAGTATGAGTATTACAGAGACACTTCTCCCACGGTCGTTTCTATTTCTGTCCATGGGTGACTACAATGAGAACTTTTGACTCCGCAGCTAAGGACTGAGCACAGTAAACTAAGCAGTCAAGAGAAACCGAGTTTGCACACCTTATTTTAGTCTAGTTCTTATGCCATTTTATTTTCTCCCTTTGATTATTATATATGCAATTGATGTTCATGTCCTTGGGGGTCATCCATAAATGACGTCACGCTTTTTTTGACGATTTTTACCTCCCCCCCTCCCCTCCGTCACACGTCGTCACAAAAAACCAGATCCCCCCCCCCTAAAATGACGTCACACCTCAACCTACAACCCCCCTCAAAATTACAGTTGAATTTTTTTTAAACATCGATATTTTTCCAAAATCTTGTCTAAACTATTACAATTTATTAAAACAGTTATCTAAAACGCGAAATAACGTCTAAAATTCGTTTTCTAACATTGCTTATTTATAATGCAAAAATGTGACGTCGCAACATCTGAACCCCCCCCCCCCCCTCCCCCTCATCACACTTCGTCACAAAATTACGGACCCCCACTCCCCCCTACGAGTGTGACGTCATTTATGGATGACCCCTTGATGCTGTGTAAAACTATCAAACAAATTATTATTACTGATTTAAATGTTTAAAACAATTGAATTAAAAAAAAAAAACCTGTTTGAGGACTGTATATAGATATAGATGTTTGAAAGGGAAGAATGTTTGCTTTGATGTGTCTCGTTGTAATAACATAACTTTTCCGATTGCTTAAAATTTGTATCATTGTAATTCTCTGTAATCACAAATTTATTTCAGCTCTACTTAAAAACACAAAATTCCACCCGCCCCTCCCCCCTCGCCCACCACGTCGAGGGAAAAAAATCCCTTGAATCGTCCAAAAAGCGTGACGTCATTTATGGATGACCCCTAAGCTATTATTCAGAAAGTTCCACCTATTAGATTTAGTTGTTTTTAGATTGAAAAGCGTGATTTTATACCATCTCCGATTTCAAAAGCTTTCAATATGCTGTAATATTTTAGCATTTATGATGACAATATATTTAATTCTGATTGTAGACAGCGAATTTGTGTAAAAACGCATAGTGAAGTAATTATTGATGTTTTGACATTTACAATTAAATTTGTAGAAATATTTATATTTATATTAAGAGAGTGATTATTTCCCCTAGTTTTAACAACGTCCGCCCCCCCCCCTCCCCCCCGAAATTTTAATCCACCCCGAAAATTTAAGGTGGACCCCCCCCCCCCCCCCCCACGGAGAAAAAAGTCTGGAAGAAACAATGTATACTATATTTCACAGTAAATAACATTTTTTTTAAACGAGTGTTATGTCGTGAAGCATAGACTACGCATGGGTGCAAAGAAAGGAATTTTAATAATAATAATAATAATATGGTATCGTAGAGATATATGGTATCGATATAGCCATAGTGAACTTCCGCTCTCTAAAATATTTTCTAACCGGCGTCTTCGGCCAAGTTAGGCCATTACATATCCATATACATCTGCTTATTTATAACTTAGAGAAATATGAATCAACTACCAACGCAATTAGCGTTTGATGAATATGGAAGACCGTTCATTATTCTGCGCGATCAAGAAAGGCAATCGCGTTTAACAGGCAAAGATGCTCACAAGGTTAGTTTCGATTTCTAGAACATTCCTATGTATTGTAGTTTTACTATTTAACCGTATTCTTAGACAGCTAAATCTAGATCTGGATTTCTAGAATTCTGTTACATCCCTTTTAAAATATAGATCTAGATCTAGTTCCAATATATTTTCCATATAAATTCCATTGTTTTTTGGGGGGGGGGGGGGGGGGCAGAGTCGTCGGTTTCCCCCCCCCCCCCCCCCCCCCAGAAGAAAAGCCTGGAAGAAACTGATCTTATTTTTGTGACCCTTGCATCTTAATTCTTTATCCAATGCAGATTCTAGATCTAATCAATAGGTCTAGAATATAATCCTAATTAAAAGGTTTAGGGCTCTAGGCCCTAATAATTTTAATTTATTATTTTAATTTTATGCATGAAGAATTTCTGATGGCTTAATATTTGCCACTTAGTTCAGACATCATGCCACAGTAATCAGCAATTGATTAATATTCTAGATTTGGTTTCAAAATCATGTCAATAGGCTAATATCATTTGCACATTTTGTCGACTATTCCCATAGATTCTACTAACCTAACAGATTGCATTAAAACACTACACACCGTCTGAAGTGCTGGGAGTAGTTTTCTTATCGCAATTCCTTGAAACTGGTAACTCATAACAGTCTGATCCATGATCTTTAAAATGTATCTTTTTCAGTCTCACATTCTGGCAGCCAAATCTGTAGCCAATGTGATAAGAACCTCATTAGGACCAAAAGGTCTTGATAAATTGATGGTTGGGCCTGATGGAGATGTGACAGTGACAAATGATGGTGCTACCATTCTTGACCTAATGGATGTTGATCATCAGATAGCTAAGCTAATGGTCCAGTTGTCCAAGTCTCAGGATGATGAAATTGGAGATGGAACTACTGGAGTAGTTGGTAAAGAGAATTTTTAATCACCATTTGTAAGCATGAGGAATTTCTAATGGTCTTGTGGCCTATTAGATCAGAAAACATGCAACATAAAATTAAAGATGACAACCTCAGCTCTTGACATTGTTGTCATGGTCTCTGAAGATCATCCTTACAAATATTTTTTAACCCAAACATTTTTGTTTTTAAAAGGGAAAGCTTGTTTTAAAACCTTAATTTATTTTTGTTTTGAAACAACACAACTTCCTCTCTATTTGAGTATCAAACTAGATTTTTTTTTTTTTGATTTTCCAGTTTTGGCTGGTGCCCTGCTTGAGCAAGCTGAAAAGTTGTTGGACAAAGGTATTCATCCAATTAGAATTTCTGATGGTTATGAAATGGCTGCCAAGATAGCTACAGATAAATTAGACAAAATTAGTGAAACTTTCAAAGTTGACCTTTCTGATACAGAACCACTTATTCAGCTAGCTATGACAACATTAGGTTCCAAAATGTAAGTAAACTTTATTAACAATGTAGATCCAATTGTGACTGAGGTAGTTGCTTTTGTCCTTTATAATTCCTTTTTTTTTTTTGTTTACAGTGTAAATAGATGCCACAGACAAATGGCTGAAATAGCAGTTAATGCTATATTATCTGTTGCCGATTTTGAAAGAAAAGATGTTGACTTTGAGTTGATCAAAGTGGAAGGAAAAGTTGGAGGAAAACTTGAAGATACCATGCTTGTTAAGGGAGTGATAGTTGACAAAGATATGAGCCATCCACAGATGCCTAAAGTAATTTTCATTTTCTTAATTTTACTTAGCAATAAGAACAGCTGTTACAACTGTTTGGTTAACAAAATGTTTAATAAAATATCCTAGGAGGTGAAGGATGCTCGTATTGCTATTCTCACCTGTCCATTTGAACCACCCAAACCAAAAACCAAGCACAAGCTTGATGTTACAAGTGTTGAAGATTACCACAAGCTCAGAGAGTATGAGAAAGAAAAGTTTGATTCCATGGTGCAACAGGTTGGTTTTTTTCTCCCTTTATTTACTAATCAGGTTTAGGTCAACATGTGCTTGACTAGAATAACTAGATTGTGTTTATTGTTGCCAGGTTAAAGACACAGGAGCTAATTTAGTTATTTGTCAGTGGGGTTTTGATGATGAAGCTAATCATCTGTTACTGCAAAGAGAACTCCCAGCTGTCAGATGGGTTGGTGGCCCAGAGATTGAGGTAAGTGTGCTTAATGCCTATTCACTTTTGAAATCCCTACTAATTTTTTTTTCCTTTTGTTTATGCATGGGGAATTTCTGGTGGTTAAATAGCCATTAAGATCAGACACCATGCAAATATAAACTTGCTAGGTAATAACCTCAGCTCATGAAACTTGTATTCATGGTCTCTGAAGATTACCCTGACAATAGTTTTCTGCCTATATGTATCATATTTATAGAATAGTTTTAAGTTTTTCTTTCTTATGTATAAAGTGTAACATTTACATTTTGAACAGCTCATAGCTATTGCAACAGGTGGAAGAATAGTACCCAGGTTTGAGGAGCTTACAGCAGAAAAACTTGGCAAAGCTGGATTGGTAAAAGAATTGTCATTTGGTACTACAAGAGATCGTATGCTTGTCATTGAGGAATGTCACAATTCTAGAGCAGTCACCATTTTTATTCGTGGTGGAAACAAAATGGTTTGTGGCTTTCTTGGTATTATATTTTTATGGTTAGCTCATTAGGCATTTGGTGTGAAAATAGCATTGAACTGTTAAGGAATATATGATTTACTACAACTTTTTTCTATTTCAGATTGTTGAAGAAGCTAAGCGAAGTATTCATGATGCTCTCTGTGTAATTCGTAATATTGTTAGAGATAACAGAATTGTGTATGGTGGTGGTGCACCAGAAATTGCTGCTTCTCTTGCTGTCCAGGAAGCTGCTGATAAGGTAAGCAATTTTTTTCTACATTAGTTCATTAGCTCGAGAACTTGTCTTCTCTTGGTTAGTTTTCTCATGGTTGGTTTTGCTTATCCTAATTTCAGATCTCAACTTTAGAACAATATGCAGTAAGGTCATTTGCTGAAGCTTTAGAAAGCATACCTTTAGCATTGGCAGAAAACAGTGGACTGTCACCATTCCAGACACTTGCTGATGTGAAATCCAAACAAGTAAAGGAAAATAATTCGTTCTTGGGCATTGACTGTCTCAACAAAGGAACAAATGGTAAGCACCATTTTATAATTGAGAGTACTGCTAATTTCTATTTCTCAAATATTTTCTATTGCGCATTAATGCTGTCACATCTTTATTGGCTTTGTAAGGTTGGGTAGAGCCAATCTTTTACTCCACTACTAATAAAAACATTGATTCTTTAAAATAAGTCCTTAGTGCCATTAAAGCTTTATTCAAGCTAATTCAACTATGGATGTAACACTTTATTTACATTTCTATTTAAATATGCGTTAATCTCAATTTCCTTTTTGTTATATTGGATTTAACTTCGGGATATCTTATAACTAATTTACTAACTACTTGTGTTACAGACATGAAGCAGCAGCTTGTGATTGAAACTCTGACTGCTAAGAAACAACAGATCTTGCTTGCCTCTCAACTGGTCCGAATGATACTTAAGATTGATGATATTAGAGCTCCAAGTGACATGGCTATGTAGTGTTGTTTTGCTGCTAGTATCAACAGTTTACAAGTGCTTTGTTATGGATGAGACAGTTGCTTCCTGTGAGCAATTTGGCTTTCCTTGTGAGTCTGCTTGATTGTATATATGTATTGTAGTTATGCTGCCTTATGTTGTATTTATTATCAACGTCGTTGGCAATATTTTCTTCAGTTATTTGCAGCATCGTTGAATGAGTGAGTGGTGGCGCTTTTTTTAATTATCATTTTGAAATCAACACCCTTCATTTACGTGTGATACTTTTGTACCAATAAAGAATTAAATTTAAATATGGTCTTGATTATTTTTTATTCAGCAGTGTTAAAACAAAATAAAGGTTTTCAAAGAGCTCCCAGATATAATTTTTTTAACTTGGACATATAAGGTCACTTAATATATTCTGATAAATTACCAGTAAATTGGAAATTAAATATGTGTTCAAACATGTGGTAGAGCAATAGACCCCTAATTGAAAGGCAAACTTGGATCATGTGTGTAGTATGTCCCTGAATTCACCCAGCTCAGATGGTAAACTCACTGGTATTAGAGAAAGTAAATTTGGCATGGTATTGACCACACTATTTATAAACCTAGATCACTAAAATGTGAATTTCACTTGTTCAAGTGTTTTTTCCATTGTAGTAAGCAGTAAATGAAAATGTTCAAATAAGTAGCTAAGATGGGCAAGGAACCTTTGATTGCTATATAGTGCTTGAACAAGTACATCCAGATAACGGCCACAATTTTTCCTGAAAGATGAAAAATTTTAAAATTCGGTAAAAACTGACTTTACTTCAGGATAGATGACATGAACAAGTAGGGAAAACCTGTGGGATAATCTTTAGCTCCATTTGGGAGTTTAATTAATATAGAAACAGGAAACAGCTGAGTTACTTTATTTTAAGCATGTGAAAATAGTAATCATTTGTCAATAGTGTAAGGGGAGGGTATGGTTCCCCTATGATAAAATGTCTACCATTTACAAGCTAAGTTGAAAGGCATAAATATAAATAAGTCTAAATATACTAATTATAAAGATTATATGTATTGTCACATTGGAGTATTGCTGAAACAAATCTACATGCCACAATTGAGGGTTGCCTAGACAAGTCTACATGCCAAACTGGCAATTTCTATACACAAGGCAACACACTTACTGGCAGAGTGGAATACCTGGTATGATAAAACATGATGCCTTATAAACAGATTTATTATACTTGTGATATTTTAAAGTGTAAAATACACAGATTTAGAGATGTGAGAAATGTGCGGAGTAAGAATTGAAGATAAGACTATTTCAAATTCACTGTGGTATGAAAACTGTTACCAGTGAAATAGCGACAAAATAATGATTTTTATAAAGTGGTCGTATTGTTATCAATAACTTCAGAGGTGTCGTCCATAAACTTCATCTATTATTTATTTTACCACTTAAGTTACATTTGAGTAAGGGGAAATAACCATGGAAAATGTATTTACTTAAAATATTAATTTAGTTTTTTCCCTTAGTAAGGAATTCTCTATTTTGTTCTGAAAATTAGATGATCCGATATTTTTGACTTCGGATCACTGGATAGTCTCTAGGATGTCCCTGATTCCACCCAGCTCTGATGGGTAACTAACTTACTTAAGTTAGGGAAACAAAGGCAACTGGCTCCACTATACACTCGTAAATTTGTCATTTAAACAAATGAAATCTACTTCATCTGCCCAAAGTGTCTTAGGCACGTATAGGAAAAGATATTAGATTAATTGATCAGTTTTTACATAATGATTTAAACTAAACAGTAGTATATGTCACTTTTTAAAAACCATCTTCTAATTGTGATTCTAAACCAGGATAAAACTAGTAAGCATAGTGGCCAATGTAGCAGAGGCAAGTGAGTGCTGGGGTAATGACAGCGGTCTTAACATTAGTTACATCTATTGAATACAGCACACTCATTCCTAATTTATTATTCTATTCTAAAATTTTGATGTATACAAACACCATGTATTTATATTTACATGTAGGTAAAAAAATGATCCTCCCCAGATAATGCTTATTCCACAGCAAGCAGGAACCAATATGATCTCTTCTGATGAGTCTTGCTAATGAACCAATTTACAGCAAGGAAACTTTTTCTAAAAATTTTATGATTACTTGTAGAAATCTTGGCACTGATTATTTTGACTTACATTTTACTTTTAAAGGACCAATGCTTTCATGTAACAAAAGGTTTTCTCATTTTTAGTTTACAATTAACTTTTTACCCTCTGGAGCAGTTACACCTCACCAATACCCTATTTAGAGCAGTTCTCTTCAGTTGAGTTCCAGTACATCGTAAAGCGTATAACTTTTTAAAAATATAATTCCCCGAAAGCTAAGCGCATCAATGTTGAACTATGAAGTCTCCTTTGTAAAATTTGTTTTTTGCAAATTTATTCCAGACCTTTGTACACTATATTTGCCTGGCGATGATTAACTCCTAGTATTACAGAATTCTCATATGTTCTACCTTAACTAGAACTTAATAGTCTTCCTTATCCAATAATGTGATAATAAATATCAACTTAAACTTTGCTGTTACAATGCCTCATTTACAAACAAAATCTAAAAAAAACAACAACAGCAAATTAGTTTGAAAACTTTTAATGTGCAGTTCTAAAATGATGATGAATGAAAGAAATAATTTATGAAAAAAATAGATGAAAACATTCAACCCTTACAGCCATGAACATTCGAACCAGCCGAACCAACAGATTGAATTATTTAGGAGCCCCTGGAGAAGAAAATAAGAAAATTTTAATACTTTACTTGAAGGAAAAAAAACATACTAAGAATGCATAAATAATAATATTGTTTATATAGTTATAAAATAAAACTTTTCCAGCTCAAAACACTAATCTAAGACTAAAATAGATACATACACAATGATGTTATTGATGGGGATGTGGATCAGCTTGACAAAAAATCCAATAAATCCCATGATAGCAAAACCAATAGCTGTGGCCATTGCTATTTTTTGAAACTCTGATGAGAAAATGTTTGATCAGATTAAGTATCATAAAACATAAATATACTCCAAAGATTCTAAAAAAAATTTAAAAAAGACTGCCAATGCTAATAGCATTCTTAACATTAAATAAGTAGCAGCCTGAAATTTAATGATGTAAGTTACATTAACTCCTAGGATGTTGCAAATTTTACAATCCTATTCTTTGGGGATGAGGCACAAAGTGACTAACTCTTTGAAATTAAGCTCTGAATTATTACTATAAAATGTTTTTAAAAATTCACAATAAATAAAAAAACTCCTATTGTTTTAGGACAATTGTAAAATGGAAAAAAAAGGATCAAAAAATAAAAAAATATTATTTTAATCTAGTATTTAATTTATAAGATGTACCAATAAAGAGTTTATTTTTCTATATTGTATTTAACAGCTTAACAATACAAGGTCTATATGATTTCTACTAATTTATGTAATTAAAAAAACCCACTAAAGGTTTGGTGACAAATAATTTGAACTTGGAAAAATGAATCTTTGGATTTTTAACAAGCAACTACACTGCTTAAAATATGATTGTTGACATTGTGGAAATCCATTATATATCTATCAACCAACACCCCATAGCACCTGGATTCACTGATTTATAAAGAATTATGACTAAAATGTACCTTTTCTATCTGGCTTAGTGCATTTCTTTACTAGTCTGATTGAGTCTTTTGCAAATGTCTTTGCTGGCTCAACAAACTGCATAACCTGATCCATGGCTGAAAGTAAAGAATAACAATTGGTTTTCTCAAAATTTAATAAATGAAGTAAAAGACTAGTTGATAAGCTGATACTCCTAAACTTTATCTTACACTGAAGAATTATTATCAACAATAATAACTGTATGTCTACCGTAGAATAAAGTGCTGTAGTGTGCTAAACTGTGCTTCATTGGTCCTTACTTAAGTCTGTATCGCAACAGGTTTTTAAAAAGAACAATTTTGTAGGGCCAATTTTTACAGATTTGAATTCTGTAGGACGTGCAAATTTTTTTTTTTTTTAAAATCTGCAAATTTTTAGTTTGGTTACACCATTTGGTTTTATTCTTATTATTTAAATGAGTATGGTTATTGGTAAAGTCCATTTTCAAAGTGGATTATACATATTTAACAAGGACATAGTTTATGTACTTTTAAAATGTACTAATTATGAATTGACCAAAGCCTAATAATTAAATATTTAAAAAAAACAACAACATTGAAACGAAATAATAAATAATTTCATTAGGCCTAAATTCTAAATAAAAGAAAGAAATGAAGAAATCAGATCTAGAATCTATATTCTATTCTATAGGCCTATTATAGCCTATCTACTACTAGATTAGAAACAAGTGTGACACTAACTAATTTGACTTTTGCTGGTTATTAACAGTACCTATCTAGTTTGCTGGTTCAGTTAATGAATTTCTCTAAGAATCAGTGGAAAGAGTTTGGGCCTTAAAAATTGGTCTCTTATTATATTTAATAGTTCACATGTTACAGTGGTACCTAAACATACCTAGTGCCCCTACACAGGAGATTTTTTTTAGATATGAGCATTGAGTTAAATTTGAGATATGCTGAACAAGATAGTTTCAATGGAGAAAATCAGTTTAAGATACAGACAACCTGACATAGACCTGAAACACCTATATTTGAAATAGGGTCGGTAAAAATCAAGACTATCAAGAGAAATTTAAATTATTTTAGGCCTAATGGCGAGTAATGAATGGGCATCAACAAGTTGACACAAATCCTTCCATCATGTTGACATGAATTAATAAAAATCATCTTGTTGTCAATTTTGCCTTCACAGCAGCCATGAAAGAGTGGCAAATGCAGATAGCTTGAAAATAATTTTGTGTTTAAGGCTACATTTCATTTCCATAACCAGCAGTTTCACTTTAGATCGAGGAAGACAAGCACCAATTGGCTGTATAGAAACATCATGTTTGATCTTCTGTGAACCCCACGTTTAAGTGATTTGTACTCAAAACTTTGCAGACAGACCAGCATTTTTAAAAATAACATTAGGCCTATCATTTATTTTTTAAACCACACAGCCTAGTGCTGCCTAGTTATGCTCTATTTATTTAGGCCTATATTTTTAGTGATGAAATGAAAAACAAACATACTAGTAATTTACTAGATTCTAGATTTCTTTTTCTTCTGGAATTCTAGGGACATAAAAACGAAACAACTGGTTTCAAAATTAAAGCCTAAGCGTAGGCCTACTCTAGATTCTAGAATCTAGAGGAGCTTACACTTTTCGGACACACATAGCGAAAAAACGCAACGTAAAAATTCCATGCGGTCTCATTCAGTAACCGCTTAACATAGAAAACAAAAAAAAGTATCATATCTATCCGCAACCATTCTACTTTAATAATGTGTGTGTCATTTTGTATTCATACGCATAGAACTTAAGCTATTCTTGTTATAGTGACTGGGGGGTCTTTACGTGTGTTCGAACACATGTAATACAGTTTTACATGTGTTCGGACACCTTTACCCGTCATCGGACATAGCACTTTTTGTTCATTTAGAATAATTTAAAGTCAATTTAATGAATAAAAACATATATTATATGCATTTATATTGTGTTATTGATTGTTTGTGAGGTAATTTTAATAGTATAAAACCTTTTTCCCACACTCCCAAAGTTCATCCCATTCAGCCATTGCGGCTCGCGCAGTACGCTGCTAAGCCAGCCAGGTCACATGATTCCCCCTCCTCTTTCGCATTCCACTGCCTTCTTGACCTTATTTTGACCCTTTCCCTTCAATAACCAGCCCCTTTTATGCTCTAAATTCTTATTTAATAATATTTTTGTGTTGCTGTCCGGTCCCATGTAAGGCCAAATAAGTTAGCGAACACCCCTTTTTTATTGTTCAAGCACGAAAAAAACCCATTAACCTTGACATTTACGATGTTCCATACATATATAGAAGCTATTTATAGTGTAACCTTTTAGCTAAGCATTGATTGGTTCAAGTTTTGCCCCTAAGTCCAACCCTAGGTCACTTCATCCGGCTGGTGTAAAAATAGAAATGTGCGTACCATGCAACGTTAAAAAATTTCTAAAAATAATTCTTGAGAAAGGAAACGGAAGTACTTGACACGGAAGTGTTCATAAATGAACAGTTTACGTGCAGGCGCCGTGGTTTCGCGTGAGACATGCTAATTAAAGTTTCTATGAGCCAAAAACCGACGAAGTGTTCGCTCCTACGTAATTTTTGGTGTGTGTCCGAAAAGTGTAAACTCCTCTAGATCTAGATTTCTAGATCTTCTAGATCTAGATCTAACTAAATCTAGATTTCTAGATCTAGTCTAGTAGTTACATAGGGCCTACATGGTTATACAAATATTTAGATCTAATGGGCCTTTCGAATAATTTGATGCATATTCTGGGTCCATTCTGACCATCTTTTCTTGGAGTAAAAGTGACAAACAGGGCCTACTAAAAGTGAAAAAGGCAAAAGGCAGTCGTCAGTCTGTGCCACGTCGACGTTGAGACTAAAAAATTCTGAACGTCACAATTATTTCCTGAATAAAATATTACAAGAAATAGTCACCTAAAACTCGTTGGTTGTTTTCAACTGTTTGGTACTTCAAATTATAACGATAAACCTAAGATCTAGATCTACAATGTTAATACGTATACTGGTAAATACCTTTTGATCTTTTAGTTCTGTTTCGACAGCTGCTTACGTCTTACTTTCAGCGATAGAGACCGTTTCCTGTTCCTGAAAAATTAGGTCAAGAAAAAACAATACCGGTATTCGAATATCTGCCCATTGTCGATACCAAGTGCAAAGGGAGCTAAGAAAATAAAGACTAGATCTACTAGACTACAAAAAATGTTTAAAATCTTGATTTCGGTAATCGCTTACGAATAGCCATGCTTAAGGCCTGGATTAAAGCCTATGGCCTATGGATGACATGAGGCCAAAATAAGTCACGAGCCTCCTTCCCTGCTTTAAAGCAATATCCATTATCCTATTTCACTTTTGCATCCGAATCCCTTGTGGTGTATGTTACAGAGCCATTTCAGACTTTGGCCAGCCTACCATGCCCGCCAGTCCGCAGAGTGGCCGGCCAAGGACCGAAATTGAGTAAAGTTTCGGACTTTGGCCGGTCAATGGGAGGCGATATTGGCCAATGCGCGCATTGGCCGGCCTATGCCCACTTTGGCCGACTTCGGGCTTTGACCGTAACATATATATCACAACGATTGCTTGACCAGAATTTCTTCGACGCATTTCTTCCAGGTGGAGGCCCCCTCCCCCCAACATTAATGGAATTTATATAGAAGATATATACTTATATATACTTGTATATATACAAGTGTCCCCCCTCCCAGGAAAATTGAACCCCCCCCCCCCCACGAAAATATCAAGTGCATCCTCCGGGAGAAAAAAGTCTGAAAGAAACACTGTGTCTGACTCAAATCGCCCCTGGCCCCCATGTGAGAAATAGACATGATTTTTAATCAGTTTTTACATTCTTAAACTTTTTAAATTAGAATATAATCTCGTAGAGAAAAAGTAATTGCGCACCAAGTGTACGGCAAACAATATGTGTATAATAGAGCGGAATACTAGTACTTTTATAAACTTATATGCGTTTTTTCGTTGTTGAGAAATCGGAAATAGCGTAAAGTACTATTTCCAGTCAACGGAAATTTTTCAAAATTTGATAGAAGGCATTAGATCTTTTACTTATATGTGAAATTTCTTTTGTCTATGTGAAACAGTACTCAAGTTATATGCTTTTGAAAAACCAAAAGTAGAATAAGTAACGGAACTCAAATTATCGTGTTCACAGACATACACACACACATACACACATCGATTTTTTGCGCGATTACAATAGTTCCTCCATATTTTGTATACGAGAAAGTAGAAAAGACTATACACTGAAGAAACGATGGATGACAATAACCTTTGACTATATTGAATAGGGCGCGTCTGCCGGCGCCCAGGACTATCCTTTTGGCGCCCTACCCCCCTTAGGTCAGCGCACGGGGCACCCCCCCCCCACCCCACCCCTAGCTACGCCTTTGGTAGGCCTTCAACAACATGGTCTGATAGAAGTTTAGACAAGATTTTGTTTCTGACAATTTGACGCCAGACAGAGGTAACATGATAGCTATTTCATGGGCTGAATACGATTGGGGAAGGGGGGGGGGGGGGGGCGAGATATCGTCACGTAAAATGCCTGCCTGTTTGATCTTGTCACGGTCCGCTAACAACGTGCACAGCGCAGGACCTAATCGAAATATCTTGGGTATTCTTAAATGCTTGAGATATAGCTATAAAGGAAAGTCAGCTTTGTGTGACGATGATACAAAGTTCGATTACAAACACCATTTTCTTTGGAATGGCAGTTTAGGTTGACACAATGAAAATAAAAACTTAAGACGACCGACTCGATAAAAACAGAGTTTCTTCCAGGCATCTGTTCGGGGGGGGGGGGGGGGGGGACGAAGAAAGTCTACCGACCACACACCCCCGCCCCCCGAACGAAATAGAATTTATATAGAAAATATATACTTTTAACAGTGTCCCCCCCCCCTCCCGAAAAAATTCTACCCCCCCCCCCCCCAACGAAATGAAATTTATATAATTTAAACAGAAAATATATACTTTTAACAGTGTCCGCCCCCCCCCCCCCCCCCCGAAGAAAGTCTACCCCCCCCCCCCGGAGAAAAAAGTCTGGAAGAAACACTGGATAAAAATAATACGTTAATTTGAGGCGGGGCCTAACAGAATTCAACTGGTTGCACGCCGATGGACATATCAAAACCATTCAAGCGCTCTGTTAAAATGTTCTACAGTCAATAATACACGCGAACATTATAAAATTAGTTCCCTGCCCCCATTCAAGAATAGGCATGAACATTCGATCCTTACAATTTAACAAGCCAAAGTGGCAGATAGCTGCCTCAACAATATCGTTTACCGTCTACTTTTTAACCATTCGATTTTCTTGAACTTGGTAGTAGGAAAAATGCCTGAGGGAATGGACGGACCATAATGGAAGATGGATTATTTATATTGTAGCTTGTTAATGGGCTAATCAGTTTTCTGTTGGGTGCTAGGTTACAAGAAAGTTTGATAAGGTTAAGCCAGTGTAAGCGTACATTCTGATTTGTTGTGTAGACTTCTTTTATGGCAGAAAGTAGGTTATGACCTGGTGACGTTGATCCGTGGCCAAAAATAGAAAGCGTCCATAACATAGTTCCTGGCGTAGCTCACGGTAGTGGCAAGACACGGCGCTGACAGGGGAATGGTGTGGGGCAGAGGCATAGTGAGGGCGGGGCGAGGGTGCGGACCGCACCGGGTTACATCATTGGGGGGGGGGGGGTGATACCAAGGCAATAAATTGAAAAATGTGCAGAAGAAAAATTACTTTTTGCCAGATCCATTAGTGATTAATTAGTTAAGTAGTCTTTTAAGTACAAATCGACAATTATTACAAGAGGGTGGGGGGTGAAACCATGAGGTAATCATTCTAATTATAGAGAAAACAATGCAACATCCGACTGTATTATTAACAGACTATAGTCTAGAAAAACAGTTATTAAGTCTGCAGTGATTAAAGCATATAAACAGACATGTACACTATGTGGCATATATTTAAATTATAGGCCTATGTAGGCCGACACACACACGCCCCCCCCCACATATATATATATATATGTATATATATATATATATATATATATATATATATATATATATATATATATATATATATATATATATATATATATATATATAATACTTTGTTTCTTGGGGGGGGGGTGACACCACAATCTAGCGACGCCACTGATGTGGGGTGTGTATGTGTGTGTGTGGGGACTATTATTTAAAATGAAATAAGAAACTACTGCCATTATCAAACTCAAATAAACATTATTTTTATCCGAACATAACACTTGGATGTACCCTACAATTCGTTCGAAATGTGAATTAGTTACCTTAAAATAGTTTGACCATTTCTAGTACAGACATAAGGACATCAGTTTTAATTGTTTTATCCACTGAAATAATCCAATGCCTTATAAATAACTGGAAAAAAAAACCGCGATAAAAAAAAACATGTTGGCCTTCAACACGACCGGGCCTGTCCGCCATTGTTAACCACCCACAAGCCTGTGAATCACGTTCTGGGGTCAACATAGGGAATGTAAATTCTTTTGATATTCAAGATGAACCAAACGGAAAAAGTCCGATATGAAAGGGAGAAAAAAAAATCTCATACGGTGAATCCACAAACGGACGTAAAGCAAATAAAGCAAATGAAATAAACACGAAATCAATAAATCAAACATGATCAAAGTAAATATCGAATTTTGGTCTGATTACGGGTTGGTGAGGGTTGTTCTTCAACTGTTTTTTTTTTAGATGAGAAGGGAATTCGGTGGTGACACATGGTTAGCACCCCCCTCCCTTCCGGTACCACGCTTCCAAGGTACATGTTGTAGTTTTGAGTTTGTCAACTATATGTTATTCTGTCTCCAATCATAGGAAACCGTTGTTGTTGTTTTTTAAATCACTCCTCGGTCACATTCAGTAGTTGTTGATATTGAATCCTTATCAGCCTACCCATCAATCATCTGTTTATCGCAAGTCTCGATGTGATTTATTGCTGGTCGAGTTTGGATAACAGACAAGGTTTAAGGGGGCAGTATCACCCAGACATTTGAAAATTGACGAAAAAATGTGCCAAAAAAAAACTATTAAACATACACACATAATTTTTTTTTACCATAATAGTAATTATCAAGGAGCTATAAAACAGCACATGAAAGAAGTCAACGTATGATGCTAACATTTTTTTATAAATAATTTTACCAAAATATGTTTAGTAAATAATTTTTGGCTTCATTTTTACCAACATTTAGGCCCTTCCTGCTGAAAATTCCCTAGGAGATGCATAGCATAGTTGATTATCGTTGGAACTAGAAGATATCTATTATGACAAATTTTAAACTTTTCAGAATTTTTCAAAGTCAGACCAAAAAATTGGGACTTTGAAACTTTCTAAATATATATATATATATATATATATATATATATATATATATATATATATATATATATATATATATATATATATATATATATATATATATATATATATATATATTGTTCAACAAACTTTTATTGAATCAAACAAAAGCCCAAAATTATTCCTATTCACACATTCTTTTAATAAAATTTCTATACATACAAGTATACGTTCTTATACTTTTTTCATCTATATCAAATCTAAAAAAAAGCTTATCAAATGACACATCTTTGTTGCATATTTTAGGACATAATTATCTGCATTTAAATAGATCTAAGTCCAAGAGAAGACAAGCAGGATTCCCCACAAGATAAGTTGGGGTAGTTCAGCAACAGGCAGTGGTTCACGGTTGTCAGACTTGTGTCTGGATTCATTAGTTCAAGGTGGACAGTTGGTTAACAGTCTTACTGTCTTATGGATAGCAGATGGCCTATAAAGCCATTTGTTGAATATGTTACAAGTCATTTCAGGCAATCGACTCTTAATTAATGAGGTTTTGATAGCTAACTAAAATCAGTTCAAGTTTAGTCCTGATATCTATCAGCTTGTCATAAAGATCTACTTTAGTGTCTATTACTATCTGGTGTACATAAGAGGAGATTAAATATAGATTTTATAATATTAAAGATCAGAGCGGTCATTTTTTTTACTACTCACATGAACAATGTCTTTAGCATCCTTATACTTATACCAGATTACAAAAGAACAAAGTGACAATGCGCACAGAATAATCAGTGATCTAGGAAAGTTATTTTGTTCCTGCTCAGCTTTTAGTTTTAACTTCATCTCCATGTAATTCTGGTATGATTTAAACTCTGCAGCTTTTCTTTCACGGTTTTCGTTGTAATGTTGCCGATAAAATTCATCAAAGTTGTAGATTTTGGTGTGTCCTGTAGGGGGTCTGGGCCTACGTTTTTGCTGCTGAGACGCATTACGAAAAGCTTGTGTGTAATCTTCCTCTGCTTCAGGGGAGCTTCTCTCACTGCTCATGTGACCATGATTATAGACCCCTCTATCATACATGCGTCTCTTTCTTATGTTTCCAAGGACCTCATATGCCTCATTTATTTCAATGAAGTGAGAGTGGTCCTGAACACACTGTGTAGTGTCAGGATGGTACTTTTTACACTTCTCATAATACGCTGCCTTAATCTGATTTTGTGTGGCAGATGGTTTGAGGCCAAGAATGTCGTAGTAGTGAAAGGCTGATTTGGATGCAGTAGATGAGAGCCTATAAATGTTACTGACAACACCTTTTGGTCCTAGTAGTTGCAGCTGTAGGACCTGATTCATTTTGTTCATAGCTTAGTGGGTCATTCTAGTTCTATTACTTCTGTGGATAATATAATTTCATTATGTAACTTAACATTGACCATCCATTACGCTACAGTAAAATTGTTAATCTCTTCATTTCTAATAATATTTTTTTAACCTTTCGTTTTTTTTTTCATTTTTTGATGATGTTCTAAAAACAATATCTATCATTAGAATGCTATTATTTTAGTTCCAACGATGACTTATGGTTTTGGAAAATTGTTTACAAAAAATTCAAAATGTAATAAAATATTGACAAAATATTTTTTTTGAAAATTTGTTGCTATACCCTAGTTCATATACTGTATTATAGCACAAGAGACGTTACTACTACTGTAAATGTAAAAATTTGACATGTGTATGTCGAATAGTTTTTTTGTGTGAATATTTTTGTTTCTCTCCCTTAGTCTGGGTGATACTGCCCCCTTAATAGAAAACAATTGCAGGACACGAAGCTCTTCTAAATAATCAAGGTCATGGTGCATCAAACTTATCATGATACTGATCTCACGACCCAGTGTCATAAGTTGACCCCAGTTACCGTGCCATAAGTTGACCCCAGTTACCGTGCCATAAGTTGACCCCAGTTACCGTGCTATAAGTTGACCCCAGTTACCGTGCCATAAGTTGACCCCAGTTACCGTGCTATATGTTGACCCCAGTTACCATGTCATAAGTTGACCCCAGTTACCGTGTCATTTGACCCCAGTTACCATGTTATAAGTTGACCCCAGTTACCGTGCCATAAGTTGACCCCAGTTACCGTGTCAAAAGTTGACCCCAGTTACCGTGTCATATAGACCCCAGTTACAGTGTCATAAGTTGACCCCAGTTACCATGCCATAAGTTGACCCCAGTTACCGTGTCAAAAGTTGACCCCAGTTACCGTGTCATATAGACCCCAGTTACAGTGTCATAAGTTGACCCCAGTTACCATGTCATAAGTTGACCCCAGTTACCGTGTCATATAGACCCCAGTTACCGTGCTATAAGTTGACCCCAGTTACCGTGCCATAAGTTGACCCCAGTTACCGTGCTATAAGTTGACCCCAGTTACCGTGCCATAAGTTGACCCCAGTTACCGTGCTATAAGTTGACCCCAGTTACCGTGCCATAAGTTGACCCCAGTTACCGTGCCATAAGTTGACCCCAGTTACCGTACCATAAGTTGACCCCAGTTACCGTGCCATAAGTTGACCCCAGTTACCGTGCCATAAGTTGACCCCAGTTACCGTGCCATAAGTTGACCCCAGTTACCGTGCCATAAGTTGACCCCAGTTACCGTATCATAAGTTGACCCCAGTTACCGTGTCATATAGACCCCAGTTACAGTGTCATAAGTTGACCCCAGTTACCATGTCATGTTGACCCCAGTTACCGTGTCATAAGTTGACCCCAGTTACCGTGCCATAAGGTGACCCCAGTTACCGTGCCATAAGGTGACCCCAGTTACCGTGTCATATAGACCCCAGTTACCGTGCCATAAGTTGACCCCAGTTACCGTGCCATAAGTTGACCCCAGTTACCGTGCCATAAGTTGACCCCAGTTACCGTGCTATAAGTTGACCCCAGTTACCGTGCCATAAGTTGACCCAAGTTACCGTGCTATAAGTTGACCCCAGTTACCGTGCCATAAGTTGACCCCAGTTACCGTGCCATAAGTTGACCCCAGTTACCGTGCCATAAGTTGACCCCAGTTACCGTGCCATAAGTTGACCCCAGTTACCATGTCATATAGACCCCAGTTACAGTGTCATAAGTTGACCCCAGTTACCATGTCATGTTGACCCCAGTTACCGTGTCATATAGACCCCAGTTACCGTGCCATAAGTTGACCCCAGTTACCGTGCCATAAGTTGACCCCAGTTACCGTGCCATAAGGTGACCCCAGTTACCGTGCTATAAGTTGACCCCAGTTACCGTGCCATAAGGTGACCCCAGTTACCGTGCCATAAGGTGACCCCAGTTACCGTGTCATATAGACCCCAGTTACCGTGCCATAAGTTGACCCCAGTTACCGTGCCATAAGTTGACCCCAGTTACCGTGTCAAAAGTTGACCCCAGTTACCGTGCTATAAGTTGACCCCTGTTACCGTGCCATAAGGTGACCCCAGTTACCGTGCCATAAGTTGACCCCAGTTACCGTGCCATAAGTTGACCCCAGTTACCGTGCCATAAGTTGACCCCAGTTACCGTATCATAAGTTGACCCCAGTTACCGTGCCATAAGGTGACCCCAGTTACCGTGCCATAAGGTGACCCCAGTTACCGTGCCATAAGTTGACCCCAGTTACCGTACCATAAGTTGACCCCAGTTACCGTGCTATAAGTTGACCCCAGTTACCGTATCCCACATATTCCGGTGTCGGAGATATCAAACAACCAATCAAAATATTTTTACAAAACGACGGTCAATAGCATTGTTTTTGTGTTGCATCGTTACAGCGATAGCTAAATCAATATTTCAAACGATATATCATAAAACACGCTATTTAGAAAACTAAACATTAAACATTAAACATTACTGAAACTGGTGCATGCGGGGCTATCAAAATAATACCGTTTCCATGATGACTTTAGCAGAATATGATATTTTTTCATATTTTTACACATCGTATTTAACATATTTTACAATTTAAGGATGACCATACAACTCTCACAACAGTGAGCGGAAAAAGTCACTCTTTTTTATAAAAAAAAAGTCATAGATTTTGCTTGGAAAAAGCAACAGAAAAAAGTCACAATAGAAAAAAGTGATCGGTAAAAAAGTCACAAAAATAAAGTCACAGAAAAAAGTCACAAGTTTGGTCATTTTTCCTGCGACTTTTGTTTTCAACGCAATAGTGTTACAAAGGCCGATTTTAGATTAATGGTGTTGTATTTAAGTCTACAGCAGCAGATGGCGGCAACCTAACCATCGGTTTTTTTGGAGAGGGGGGGGGGGGGCAGACTTGTTTCAGCTGAAGCGAGAAAATTACTGAAATTTATGTTTAATTAATGGATATTTAATATTCATGTCATTTACATACGCATAAAAGAATAATAAAAGGCAACACATAATGTAAAAAGCCTTCACATCCGTAGATGTTCGATATTGACTTACAGACGACAAATATTGATACAAAAACTAAGATTATTGAAACGAATTATAATAATACTAGTTGAACGAAATGTACACAATTTTTAGTGTCATGTGTACGACAAATGAAGATGGAAGAAACGTAGGCACATCTAATAATGCCTGGGATACCTGTACACACATATTTGGATATTTTATAAAAGGTAGGCAAACAAAGAAGCCCGTAGACAACTGTATAACAAGAGAAAAGGGACTCTAGCCTTCGTCACTCAAGCGTTGAATTAGGAATACAGGTATCATAGGACTATAATATCACACCAAGGGGACTAATGTCTCAGCCCTAATACAACACCAAGAGGACAAATGTCCCAGCCCTAGTACCACACTAAGAGGACAAACGTCCAAGCCCTAATACCACACTAAGAGGACAAATGTCCCAGCCCTAATACAACACCACGAGGACACACGTCCCAGCCCTAGTACAACATTAAGAGGACAAACGTCCCAGCCCTAGTACCACACTAAGAGGACAGACGACCCAGCCCTAGTACCAAACTAAGAGGACAAATGTCCCAGCAATAGTACCACACAAAGAGGACAAACGTCCCAGTCCTAGTACCACACTAAGAGGACAAACGTCCCAGCCCTAGTACCACACAAGAGGACAAACGTCCCAGCCCTAGTACCACACTAAGAGTAGAATTATCTTCGACCTGGTCTCACACTAAGTTGCCAACTGACAAATCATGGTCTAGAGGTGATAAGGGTCAAAACTCCAATATAAAATAAGATGTCAGTTTCTCGGCCATTCACAAAAATAATTGACTTTTAAAAAAGGGGACACATTTCTACATTGCGATGTGCGCCGTGTACTGGATCAATATACTTCTTCCCTGTGGGCAATTACATTTAAACAGAGAAGAAAGAATTTGTTTTTTATCTTTGATTTTTCTTGTCACGAGACAAAAATAAACCGGGAGTGATCTCCCCTAAACTTTCTCAAATATTCTAATATAACACTACGGGGATGGCAACTCGGGATATAGACTTCTAGACATGATTTTTAATCCATTTTAAATACTCAAATTTTTAAAAATAGAATATAATCTCGTAGAAAAAAGAAATGCACACCAAGTGAACGCTAAATAAAGATGTGTATAATAGTGCGCAATATTATTAGTACTTCATAAATTTACATGCCTTTTTGAGAAATCGGAAGTAGCGTAAATAAGTACTTCCGATAAACGGAAATTACTCAAAATTTGACAGAAGGTAGAGAATTAGATCTTCTACTTACATATCAAATTTCATTTATCTATCTGAAATAGAACTCAAGTTATAGGCTTTTGAAAAATTCAAAGTAGAAAAAGTACCACTTCCGGTTGTCGGAAATCGCTCAAAAGTTGATACGGATCTACGATTTTGATAAAATACTTATATATGAAATTTCATCAACCTAGCTGTAACGGTACTCAAGTTATCGTGTTTACACACGGACACACACACACACAGACACACACACACACAGACACACAGACATACGGACAAGATTGCAAAATTATGTTTTTCCGTATCAGTGAGATGCAAAACGTCGAGATTTGCAAAAATCTCGATTTTTTTTTTTGCACGATTACAAGACTTTCTCTATACTTCGTATATACGAGAAAGTAATAAACACAAACTACTTGATTTACAGATTTGTGTCGCTCCTCATGATCTGACACCAACATTTTATAAGTGGTAACCAAGGTGATCATGCTTAGTTTACAGTAGTAACAAGGTGGCGTGGTAGCATAAATATAAAAGTTAAAAAAAACCTCGTTATTACTTACAACTGGACCTAGTACAACCTTAAGGGTTAGTTCTCTATTGATTACAATCATTCTTCACGGTCAAAACTCACAAGGCAATCTCAGTGATTCTCAAACCTATCAGTGGCGTAGCGAGCAGTGTTTCTTACAGACTTTTTTCTCCGGGGGGGCACTTGAAATCTTCGGGGGGGGGGGCGGTAAACTTTCTTCGGGGGGGCGGACACTGTTAAAACTATATATTTTCTATATAAATTATATAAATTTCATTTCCTTCGGGGGGGCGGTAAAAATTTTTCGGGGGGGCTTCGTCCTCCCCCGAAGAGATGCCTGGAAGAAACTCTGGTAGCGAGGTCGGGTGTCACCCGGTGCGGCACTTAATGGTGTCACCCCCCCCCCCCAGAGGCGTAGCGACCCTTCCCGGGGACAAACTTCCAAATTCTCGATTTGCACCCCCCCCCCTCAAACTTTCGATTTGCACCCCCCTCAAGTTTTTCTCTATATATTTTGCCATCTTTTGCCCCCCCTCCCCCCTCGCTACGCCCCTGAAACCTATACCAAATTTATTAGTTCCTTGATTTAAAAAAAAAAGTTTATTTCATACCTAAAATGATTTTAAAAAAAACTATTCATCCAACATACAAAAATCTAACTGTAAAATAAATACGGATGTAATGGTAACTGAAACACGAAGGGGTTCAGCCTTGACCTTTGTGAGAACCCCTCACCTGAACACTCCCTAGTCCTAGCTTGCCTTTCATACACGCAGCACTAATGGTGCCACTATAGTCTGTCATTGAGGCAACTTTTTCGCGCCGTGGTGAATGGTTGGCATTGAACCGTTTCAGAAATTTCACAGAAAGAGATTCGATACGCTCGTTCTTGGAAACCAGAGCTGTTGCAGGTTTTTTTTTAGGCTTGTCATTAATCGCATTAGGCAACACAGGGAAGTTATAGTTAGGTTACATTAGGTAAGTCTCCTTTTGGGGTTGTTTTTTTAATACATTTATTTTTCCATTAGGGTGGTAAATTAATTAACAAAATTATACATTTAAGCTAATTAGGCCTACATATAAATATAAAAAAAAGTTTAAAATGAAAAATTTATTTTTAAAGGTCAGGAAAAATAATCATAATCTCTTAATTAAATTAATTTAAAAGATTAAATCGTCATTTAAAAAAAATAATTAAATATATAAGCCCCCATATTTTTTAAAATATAAAATATAAAAGCCCCATATATATATATATATATATATATATATATATATATATATATATATATATATATATATATATATATATATATATATATATATATATATATATATATAGGTCTTACACACATAGGCCTATAAATATATGCATATACGCATAGACAGAGACATATTAGTTATTTGGCATTACGTGTGTAAAATGAGTAATATATTGGTATATAATCAGGTTTATAAATAGAAATACTTATTATATTTCTCCAACTTAAAATTTTGTTTAAATTATTACAGTGTCATCGCTAGGTCGGTTGTCAAACGGTGTGGCAACCGAGGTTATCACCCAATGTCACTCCAACAATTTACATTTCAGTTTCCACTACGACTTTATAATTTTTACCGGATAAAACATTTTTGCCCAGTAAAGTTTACGACTGCTTGAACGTGGTGTCGGTCCTAAATTGGTGGCACCCATGGCGGACCACAGCCCCCCACCCCAGTTCACTCCCTTAGACGCTATTGTATTTTTGTGCAATTGGTTTCATTCCTACGTGTCAAACTATTTCTCTACTCATAGATTTAGATCCAATGAAAAAACTTTTGATTTATGAATTTATGTTGGTAAAGAAGCACCCAAGCTCTCCATTTAGGAAATGGTGGGATGGAGGGGGGGGGGGGGGTGAACTTACTACCAGTCACTGGCCATAAACTGAATTCAACCGCTTTAGAGTCATGTAGATATCAGTACAACCATTCTGTTTAGCCAAGCATGTGTCTATATTCGACTCTGTTGACGTCTAGTATATTCACACCGAGATGAGCAGCTAATTTTATTTTTCTAACATTGTGGGTGGCTCTAGAGTCGGCTCTCTGCCTTCCACGCGCCCCCCCCCCCCTCCCTTCATATATACACGACTTGGATACATGTGGACTCAGCTAGGCTTCGTTATGTTGTCCAGAGGCGTAACTAGGGCTGGGCGGGGGTGCGGAACGCACCGGGTAACACCATATAGGGGGGGTGACACCGAGGCAAAAAATTGCAAAATGTACAGTAGAAAAATGCCTTTTTGCCAGTTCCATTAATGATTAATTAAAGTTAAGTAGTCGTTTAAGTACAAATTGACTATTACAAGAGGCTGGGGGGGGGGGGGGGTGATACCATGACATAACCGTGCTAACTATAGAGAAAGCAATGCTACATCCAACTGTATTACTAAAAGGCTATAGATTTAGATCAACTTCCTTACTATTACGTCTGCAGTGATTGAAGCTTATACACATATAAGAACGCATATGTGGCATATATTTAAATTATAAGCCTATGTAGGCCGACACATACACACACACACACACACACATATATATATCTATATCTATATCTATATATATATATATATATATATATATATATATATATATATATATATATATATATATATATATATATATATATATATATATACTTTATTTCTTGGGGGGGGGGGGGGGGATAACACCACGAAGTGCCGCACCGGGTGACATCTGTCCTAGCGACACCACTGACGTTGTCTCATTTATTTACTTCATTACGACGTTTATGGTTATATTAAAATTCGATTTAAGTCATTTCGACTTATGCTTAAATATTAAATTTAAATCGATCTAGATGTACTCGAAGCGATTTCCGTAAAGATTTCAGTTATATCTTACAGGAAGTAGAAAGAACGCTGGAGTCTAGATCTAGATTTAGAAACTAGAATCTAGATGTAAATAATACTAGATCTAGATCATTTTAACAATTATTTGACGATTCAATAAAAGAACTAATAAACGCAACGACATATCTAAATCAGGTAATCCCTTAGTTTAGCGTCGGTTATTATTCCGGAATCGTATAGCAGTAAAAAACAGTAAAACAATGCCAAAGTCTGTCACACACTTCCGGAATTCACCGGAAGTACTGTAAACCATACTTTATTTGGCGTCATCTTTTATTTTTATACAGAAAATTTAAAATTTGGATAGATTTATTTTTGTAATCATTTTTACATTTTGTAATCATTTTTACTATTTTCGTAATCTAGATTTTTTTAACTTGGCCTAGCAGCTAGATATCTAGCTAGATCTAGATCTAATTAATTATTATAATTAGGCCTAATGGTCGCAAATCCGCTGCAAGCCAAAAACATTAAATTATTACATTTAACATATGACTTCATTATTTATATTTATATTAATATATGTTTTGTTTTTTATTTTTAGATCTACTAATTTAAATCTACTATTATATTTATTCTTGTTTCCTTTTGTCAATTAAACTTAAAAAATTAAAACATTAATTTACTACAATCGACTTTTAATTTATTTATATTTCAATGGTCAAATTAACGATAGTTTACCGTAACTCTAATTACCGAAACTCAACAAACATTACCCGATAATTTCCGACGCTAAACTAAGGGATTACCCTAAATCAATCAATTCTCATTCGCAAAAAATAAAAGACCTTGATCTAGTACAGGGGTCTCCAAACTAATCTAGATCCAGATTCTACGTCCAAGGAAAAATCGTTTGTTAGTGATGGTTGAGGAACTTTGCCCAGAAAAATCAAAGACATGCCTGGAAGAAACTGCCCCCCCCCCCCCCGAACTGTAATTTGATAGTTAATGCGGCCCTCGGACTGAAAAGTTTGGAGACCCTTGATCTAGTAGATCTACCTACCTCTGCTCTCAACCACGCCCCGCTTAGATTTGCGAATGGTAAAAGTTCTGTAGCACCGAAATCTTTTGGTAGCCAGGCAAAGAGGAAATTCTGCGGAGGTGGGTGCGGTTTGGTGCGGTGCGTTGTTATATGCCTTCAACATGTTGGTACACGCTTTGTACAGTGCGTGGCTACATGCTTGATACAGTGTGTGATTACTTGGTTGGTACAGTGCGTGTTTACATGCTGGCTACAGTGCGTGACTACATACTTGGTAGAGTGCGTGATTACATGATTGGTACAGTGCGTGATAATATACTTGATAAAGTGCGGGATTACATGTTGGGAACAGTGCGTGATTACATACTTGGTACAGTGCGTGATTACATACTTGGTACAGTGCGTGATTACATACTTGGTAGAGTGCGTGATAACACGCTTGGTACAGTGCGTGATTACTAGTCTCATATGCAGTGGCGGAACTAGAAAAAACAGGCCCCCCCGCAGAATTTTTTTTTGGGCCCCTATATATATATATATATATATATATATATATATATATATATATATATATATATATATATATATATATATATATATGGAAAACATGGGTCGCTCTAAATTTTAAAAAAAATTCCATCTGGTACACGAATAAATCAGAGGTTTTCCAACACACGAGCTGGCCCCTTTCAGTTTTCCAAGTGAGAAGCACAAACTCTCTAAATCTAGTCCAACACACCAAACTGAGGCTTTCGTCAAAACGTTACCAACCGTGTGCCCTGTTTTCCAGAAGTTGAATTAAATGTTAACAATGTCGGCAGTTCATTTCTTGGATCTTAGGGCTCGGGTTTGTCCACACTACCAACTAGACACGCCAAGGCATGCTGTAAGTCCCTCGGCGACGGGCCCAGGTGTCAGGGGAGTCGCGGGGTTCTTGGAGCTACCGGTTACATTACTGCACGGGTGATGGGTGCAACACATTGTTTCTTCCGGCAGAGCTCCCCCCCCCTCCCCTCCCCCTAAAACAGTCTACCCTGGAAGAAACATTGGTGCGACACCTAATTAGATTTAGTCATCGAGTGTTGTAGCGAGACTTATTCCTAGTGTTGTGGGAACTTTTAATCGACTGTCTGTGGTGGCCAACTTGATCATATGTGATGCGCTCAGGATGACACTGCCGCTTATGCAGGATCTTCGGGCGTTAAATCACATATTTCCGTTAGGGGTCCGCACTCCAATATGGGGTCATCCATAAATGACGTCACGCTTTTTTTGACGATTTTTACCTCCCCCCCCCTCCCCTCCGTCACACGTCGTCACAAAAAGCCAGACCCCCCCCCTAAAATGACGTCACGCCTCAACCTACAACCCCCCTCAAAATTGCAGTTGAATTTTTTTTAAACATTGATATTTTTCCAAAATCTTGTCTAAACTATTACAATTTATTAAAACAGTTATCTAAAACGCGAAATAACGTCTAAAATTCGTTTTCTAACATTGCTTTTTATAATGCAAAATGTGACGTCGCAACATGTGAACCCCCCCCCTCCCCCTCATCACACATCGTCACAAAATTACGGACCCCCCCCCCCCTCCCCCCTACGAGTGTGACGTCATTTATGGATGACCCCTATGTACAAATGTTAGGCCTATGACAGAAACCTTTGCGGGGCTGTACTCAACAGCTTCCCAAGTTTTCATGGCGATTGGGTGAATGTTGCAGTAATGCATAATAGACAGAAAAATGTTTTTCACGTGTACAACTGTATGTGGCCAGGTCACGCGTTGGATAACCTTCTGATTTAGGGGAGGGGGGGGGCTAACAAAAAGCCAGACCCTCACACACCCCCACCTCAATGACGTCATTTATAAATAGTAATTGACTATTAATAATGTTCAATTAATTCTAAACGTTCTAATTAATTTCTAAATAATTATATAAATATATATAAAAAATCTTACCTGCCCTGTTTTGTAAATTAGATGTGCCTAATACTATGAAAGTAAATTAATGTCTGTTGACTAGATCTAGTGCTGTCTAGTGTCTGACAAAATGTGCTGAAGTGGTGAATCGTACGGTTAGGAAGTAGTTCATAAACGATACATTTATCTCCTCGATACTTGTGAGGTTGAGAAAGAGGGATGGGATAGGGTTCGGCTCGGCTCGGGAAAAAACTTGAAAGAGACAACAACATGCCGCAAAGAAAAACCGCGCATCATGAAAGCCCACTTCATGTGTAGCGGCTTTTCGTGCTATGGACTTTGTTGTTTTTTAAAAAGAATTTTGCCGGCGACAGCGTGTGTTTGATTGTAGGGAAATAGAATTCGGCCTTGACGATGGTTAAAAAATACAACTATAAATAACTCTTTTAAATATGTAAAAAATGTGTCGACAATTTTTAACCCCCTTTTTGGTCCCCATCCCCTGCCCCACCCGCCACAGTACACTTTGGAGGATCGGTCAAACAGTTACGTGTCCTCTATTTAGCTATTAAAAGGGGGGGGGGGGAACGAGTCAAAGAAGTCATTCAAATTTGAAGAGTTACCT